>NC_053027.1:126120212-126149140 GCF_003073215.2 Triticum urartu
TATGTGCATGTGTGTTGTTTACTATGTTGTGTGCTTCTTTCCGGTGTTGCTTCTTTGGGTTGGTTCCGGTAACGTCGCGTTTGTGAGGACCCGTTCGTCTACGCCGTTTGTCTTCTTCATGGACTCGTTCTTCTTCCTTGCGGGATCTCAGGCAAGATGACCATACCCTCGAAATCACTTCTATCTTTGCTTGCTAGTTGCTCGCTCTTTTGCTATGCCTATGCTGCGATACCTACCACTTGCTTATCATGCCTCCCATATTGTTGAACCAAGCCTCTAACCCACCTTGTCCTAGCAAACCGTTGTTTGGCTATGTTACCGCTTTGCTCAGCCCCTCTTATAGCGTTGTTAGTTGCAGGTGAAGATTGGAGCTTGTTCCATGTTTGGAACATGGTTATTTTGTTGGGATATCACAATATCTCTTATTTAATTAATGCATCTATATACTTGGTAAAGGGTGGAAGGCTCGGCCTTATGCCTGGTGTTTTGTTCCACTCTTGCCGCCCTAGTTTCCGTCATACCGTGTTATGTTTCCTTGATTTTGCGTTCCTTACGCGGTTGGGTTATAATGGGAACCCCTTGACAGTTCGCCTTGAATAAAACTCCTCCAGCAATGCCCAACATTGGTTTTACCATTCGCCACCTAGCCTTTTCTTTCCCTTGGGTTCTGCAGACTCAAGGGTCATCTTTATTTTAAACCCCGGGCCAGTGCTCCTCTGAGTGTTGGTCCAACTGAGCGATGTCCGGAGCTACCAGGGGCAACTCTGGGCTGGCCCACCCGACGTCTGGCTCATCCGGTGTGCCCTGAGAACGAGATATGTGCAGCTCCTATCAGGATTTGTCGGCACATCTGGGTGGCTTTGCTGGTCTTGTTTTACCATTGTCGAAATGTCTTGTAACCGGGATTCCGAGTCTGATCGGGTCTTCCCGCTAGAAGGAATATCCTTCGTTGACCGTGAGAGCTTGTGATGGGCTAAGTTGGGACACCCCTGCAGGGATTTGAACTTTCGAAAGCCGTGCCCGCGGTTATGGGCAGATGGGAATTTGTTAATGTCCGGTTGTAGAAAACCTGAAGTTGACCTTAATTAAAACATCAACCGCGTGTGTAACCGTGATGGTCTCTTTCCGGCGGAGTCCGGGAAGTGAACACGGTGTTGGAGTTATGCTTGACGTAGGTTGTTCTAGGATCACTTCTTGATCATAGTTTATCGATCGTGCTTTGCCTTCTCTTCTCGCTCTCATTGCGTATGTTTAGCCACCATATATGCTAGTTGCTTGCTGCAGCTCCACCTCATACCTTTACCTTACCCATAAGCTTAAATAGTCTTGATCGCGAGGGTGAGAGATTGCTGAGTCCCCGTGGCTCACAGATACTTCCAAAACTAGTTTGCAGGTGCCGATGTTACCGAGCAGGTGACACAACCAAGCTCAAGGAGGAGCTCGATGAAGATCTTGCCCTTTGTGTTGTTTCGTTCTAGTTGATCAGTAGTGGAGCCCAGTTGGGGTCGATCGGGGACCTTTGTCGCATTTGGGGTTCTTCTTTTATTTTGGTTCCGTAGTCGGACCTTGATTGTATCTGATTGATGTAATGCTTTATTCATGTATTGTGTGAAGTGGCGATTGTAAGCCAACTATGTATCTTTTCCCTTATGTATTACATGGGTTGTGTGAAGATTACCTCACTTGCGACATTGCTTTCAATGCGGTTATGCCTCTAAGTCGTGCTTCGACACGTGGGAGATATAGCCGCATCGAGGGCGTTACACTGGGCCATGGTGAAGACGCGGTATAGCAAAGCAGACCCAAATCACATGTCCGAGGTCGGACATGTGGGGCCCAACGGAAAAGAGATCCCCGTTAGCTTAGTTTATGGGCCAGTAGAATTAGCCGCAAAGTATTCGCAACAGGATTGTAAGCTAGACCTCATGTTGGATGGTATAGAAGAGGAATTTAGTCAGTCTGCATGACTATGTAATTAAAGTGACATGTATAATGCCTTCTAGCCGGATTGTAGATCATTTGTCGTTGCGGACCTTTTCACTTCGACCTCCGAGCCCAATAGTCGGAGTGTATCCGAATACCCGCTCAGTTATATAAGAACCGGGGTATGCGTGGAAGACCGGGCGTAGGGGTCATTAGTGCTTTATGAGACAAGTGCCCAACTAGTTATGTTATATTACATGGGTAGTAAGAAACATCTTCCAGGGAGAATAGTTCCGTTAAGGGTTCCTTTCCCTGGGTAAGCATGCCCTAAAGTGCATGTCCGGACTGCGATAGGAAACGCAGGAAAAACATCTGGGGCTAGATATGGACAATAAATAAAAATCATATTTTGTTCACCAACCGAATATTCCCTTAAGAACGCTAGATTTTGGCTTCACCTAGTCTGAGGTACACATCGGCTGACCCGGTAGTAACAATCGCAGAGGTGCTCCCCTTATGCCCTAGCCGAATTAACGGGAACGTAGGGCATAAATACAGGAGCCAGGCAACCCAGCTTGGCCAAAACTTAAGTCATATCGATGCATATAATGGTGAAAAAAGGTACATGCGGAAGTATAACACATGTGTGGGGCATGGGGCCCAGATAAATAATTTAAGCTTTTGTGAAAGAAGCCCCCAGGTATGAAGAGTGCGGCTAGCGCATCTATAATGTGCAAGCGAGGCACAAGGTGACCCTTGAAGGCCTAGAGAAATAAAAGAAAGAAAGAAAGAGAAACAAGACAAATAATGTATATACAGAAAATGGACAAAGGGAGGGGACTAACATAGAGTCCGGTGCTAGGCGTAGAATCTTCGGAGCCTGGCCGCGTTCCATGGGTTCGGCTCGAGTCGACTAGTCGATGCATCCCGCAGTCGGTACGCTCCACCGGTCAGAACTTGGTCAATAATGAAGGGACCTTCCCATTTGGGCTCGAGCTTGCTCTTTTTCTTATCCGGCAGGCGTAGAACTAGGTCGCCAACGTTATAAGTTTTGGCTCGTACTTCTCTGCTTTGGTATCTGCGAGCCTGTTGCTGATAAAATGCGGAACGGGCTTTGGCTACATTACGCTCCTCCTCCAGGGTGTCCAAACTGTCCTGCCGATCGAGCACGGCTTCTCTTTCTTTGTACATGCGCACTCGAGGTGAGTCATGAATTATGTCACAGGGTAAGACTGCCTCTGCGCCGTACACCATAAAGAAGGGTGTATATCCGGTACTATGATTCGGCGTGGTCCACATCCCCCAGAGTACGGAGTCGAGCTCCTCTACCCAGTGCGTGTTAGACTCCGTTAAGGAGCGCACTAATCTGGGTTTAATGCCGCTCATTATAAGACCGTTTGCTCGGTCAGCTTGACCGTTGGTTTGTGGGTGATAGACTGAAGCATAATCGAGCTTGATGCCCATTTTGCTGCACCAGAGTTTTACCTCGTCGGCCATGAAGTTCGTGCCATTATCAGTGATGATGCTGTGGGGGACGCCATAACGGTGTACAACCCCGGATATGAAGTCTATCACCGGTCCGGATTCGGCTATTTTAACAGGTTTGGCCTCTATCCATTTGGTGAATTTATCCACCATGAACAATAAGTATTTTTTCTTGTGGGTTCCCCCTTTAAGGGGTCCAACCATGTCAAGCCCCCAGACCGCAAAGGGCCATGTAATGGCGATTGTTTGGAGGGCGGTAGGTGGCATGTGACATTGATTTGCAAAGAGCTAGCAACCGGCGCAGCGTTGGACCAAGTCCTGTGCATCTGCCCGGGCCGTTGGCCAATAGAATCCTGTACAGAAAGGCCTTGCTTACAAGAGCCTGGGCTGCAGCGTTATGACCGCCGAGTCCGGCGTGAATTTCTGCCAAAAGATTCCGCCCTTCCTCTTCGGAGATGCACCTTTGAAGGACTCCGGTAGTGCTTTTTTTGTACAATTCTCCCTCATGGACCCTGTAGGCCTTGGATCACCGTACTATGCAGTGTGCCTCATTTTGGTCCTCCGGAAGTTCCTATCTAGTTAGGTAGGCCAGGAATGGTTCTGTCCACGGGGCAATAATGGCCATTATTTCGTGGGCTGAAGGTGTTATTTCGGTGGCGGAGCCTCCGATTGTGTCAGAGAGTTCGGTATCGGGTATTTTGGCCGGGTCCAGACTGTTGTTACCGGTGTCCCCTTCCCATACCACGGATGGCTTGAACAGCCTTTCCAAAAATATGTTGGGGGGACCGCATCACGTTTTGCGCCGATGCGGGCGAGGATATCCGCCGCCTGATTGTTTTCCCGAGCCACATGGTGAAATTCGAGCCCCTCGATCCGAGCTGACATTTTTAGGACGGTGTTTCGATAGGCCACCATTTTCGGATCCTTGGCGTCAAAGTCTCCATTTATTTGGGATATTGCGAGGTTTGAATCCCCACGCACCTCCAGGTGTTAAATGCCCATGGAGACTGCCATCCGAAGACCATGCAACAGAGCTTCGTATTCGGCTGCATTGTTGGAGTCTGGATACAATATTTGCAATACGTACTAAATGGTATCTCCGGTTGGGGATGTCAGGATGACGCTAGCCCCTAGACTAGCCAACATTTTAGAACCGTCGAAGTGCATGATCCAATTGGAGTATGCGCCGTACTCCTTAGGGAGTTCGGCCTTCGTCCATTCGGCAACGAAGTCGGCCAATACCTGCGACTTAATGGCTCGTCGAGGATTGTATGTTATGTCGAACGGGAGGAGCTCAATGGCCCATTTGGCAATCCAGCCCGTAGCGTCGCGGTTATTTATAATATCATTAAGTGGCACTTCCGAGGTTACTGTAATCGAACACTCTTGAAAGTAGTGTCGCAGCTTCTGCGATGCCATGAATACCGCATATGCTATCTTTTGGTAGTGCGGGTACCATGATTTGCATGGAGTGAAGACAGTGGATGCATAGTATACCGGCTTTTGAAGAGGGAATTTATGTCCGTCCGCTTCCCCTTTGACAACGAGCACCATGCTTACAACTTGATGAGTTGCCGCAATGTACAACAGCATTGGTTCGCCGATGTTTGGCGCGGCCAGGATTGGGTTGGTTGCCAAGATGGCCTTTATTTCTTCCAATCCGGCTGTGGCCGCGTCCGTCCACTCGAAGTGTTCAGTGCGCCGAAGAAGGCGATAAAGGGGTAAAGCTTTTTCTCCTAAGTGGGAGATAAATCGGCTTAGAGCCGCCACGCATCTAGTTAACTTCTGGATTTTTTTGAGGTCTGTTGGGGTAGCCAACTGTAACAAAGCTCAGATTTTGGCCGGATTAGCTTCAATACCTCTACTGGAGACAATAAAACCCAGGAGCTTTCCGGTTGGTACGCCGAAAACGCATTTTTCCGGATTGAGCTTGATGTCGTATGTTCGGAGGTTGTGGAATGTGAGCCTCAAGTCGTCTATCAAAGAGTCGACGTGTTTGGTTTTGACGACCACATCGTCTACGTATGCCTCTACTGTTTTGCCGATTTTTTTCTCCAAACATGTCTGAATCATGCGCTAATATGTTGCGCCGGCATTTTTGAGCCCAAAAGGCATTGTGTTAAAACAGAAGGGACCGTATGGTGTGATGAATGCCGTCACGGCTTGGTCGGCCTCCGCCATCTTGATTTGGTGGTAACCGGAGTATGCATCGAGGAAACACAATGACTCGTGTCCTGCGGTAGCATCAATGATTTGATTGATGCGTGGGAGGGGGAAGGGATCCTTTGGGCAAGCTTTATTAAGGTCTTTGAAATCGACACAAAGGCTCCAGGATTTGTCCTTCTTTGGTACCATCCCCAGGTTTGCTAGCCAGTCCGGGTGTTTTATTTCTCTGATGAATCCGGCCTCCAATAACTTGGCTAGTTCCTCTCCCATGGCCTGTCTCTTAGGTTCGGAGAAACACCGAAGAGCTTGCTTGACCAGCTTGAATCTCTTTAGGATATTGAGGCTATGCTCGGCCAACCTGCGTGGGATTCCTGGCATGTCTGAGGGATGCCAGGCAAATATGTCCCAGTTCTCGCACAGGAACTCTCGTAGTGCGGCGTCCACAACGGGTGAGGGAGTCCTGGATTAGGGGGTGTCCGGATAGCCGGACTATAACCTTTGGCCGGACTCTTGGACTATGAAGATACAAGATTGAAGACTTCGTCCCATGTCCTGATGGGACTTTCCTTGGCGTGGAAGGCAAGCTTAGCGATACAGATATGTAGATCTCCTCCTATTGTAACTGACTCTGTGTAACCCTAGCCCTCTCCGGTGTCTATATAAACCGGAGGGTTTTAGTCCATAGGACGAATAACAATCATACCATAGGCTAGATTCTAGAGTTTAGCCTCTCTGATCTCGTGGTAGATCTACTCTTGTACTACCCATATCATCAATATTAATCAAGCAGGACGTAGGGTTTTACCTCCATCAAGAGGGACCCAAACCTGGGTAAAACATTGTGTCCCCTGCCTCCTGTTACCATCCGTCCTAGACGCACAGTCCGGGACCCCCTACTCGAGATCCACCAGTTTTGACACCGACATTAGTGCTTTCATTGAGAGTTCCTCTGTGTCGTCACATTTAGGCCTGATGGGTCCTCCGATCTTCAACAACGATGCAGTCCAGGGTGATACCTTTCTCCTGAGACAGATCTTCGTATTCGGCGGCTTTGCACTGCGGGCTAATTCGCTTGGCCATCTGGAGCAGATCGAAAGCTATGCCCCTGGCCATCAGGTCAGATTTGGAAGTTTGAACTACACGGCTGATATCCGCAGAGACTTTATCTTCGACGGATTCGAGCCATAGCCGGGCGCGCCGCACTATCACGATGGGTATGACCTAGCTCTGCCGCTAAACAGTACCCTAGAGGCCGCGCCCGCATCAGCTGCAACCCTTAGCTCGGAGCAAACTGCGCCTATCAAGGACGGGTGGCTAGACACCACCTCAGGGGCTGCAGTCTCAACGGAGATCGAGCCGAACACTAGCCTCATCCTCTGCGAAGCCCGTGACTCCAAGGTGCCGGACTCTTTTCCGGACTCCGAACCTTCCGCGCCCCTACAAATCGAATCCGATTGGGCGCCGATCATGGAATTCATCGCTGCTGATATCTTTCAGCACTCGCCCTTCGGCGACATTCTGAATTCACTAAGGTCTCTCTCTTTGTCAGGAGAGCCCTGGCCGGACTATGGCTAACAGGATTGGAATGCGGATGATGAAGAAATTCGACGCCCACCCACCACCCACTTCATAGCCACTGTCGATGATTTAACCGACATGCTCAACTTCGACTCCGAAGACATCGACGATATGGACGACGATGTAGGAGACGAACATGAACCAGCGCCTATAGGGCACTGGAAAGCCACCTCATCATACGATATATACATGGTGGATACACCCAAAGAAGGCAATGGCGACGAGATAGCGGAGGATGAGCCCTCCAAGAAGCAACCCAAGCGCCGACGTCAGCGGCGCCGTTCTAAGTCCCGCCAAAGCAAAAGTGGTGATACCGGCACAGGAGATAATAATACTCCGGATAGTGCCGAAGACAACAACAATCCCCTCCAGCAAGACTTAGAACAGGAGAATGGAGGAGCTAGCCCTCCTGAGAGAGCGACAGATGGAGAAGAGGAGGATGATAATTACATACCCCCTCTGAAGACGAGGCAAGCCTCGGCGACGACGAATTCAGTGTGCTAGAGGATCCCGTCGAACAAGTGCGCTTCAAATGCCGGTTTATAGCCACGGCAAATAGCCTTAACAAAAAACAGCAGCAGCTTCAAGCTGATCAGGATCTGCTAGCTGATAGATGGACTGAAGTCCTCGCGACCAAGGAATATAAACTCGAGCGCCCCTCCAAGAGTTACCCAAAGTGTAGGTTGCTACCTCGACTAGAGGACGAAGCGTATGATACGGCTGATCGGCCACCTCGTGGCGGTGATAGAGAGGCATTCTAGCCAAAAACTCAGCCTCCACCCCGACACCATTCAAATAAAAAGGCATGGGGAGATACGCCAGACCTGCGAGACATATTGGAGGACAAAGCAAATCATGCAAGATCGATCTACGGATCACGAGGGCACGCCACTCTGCGAGACGATAAACGTCACGCCGGATATAGTAAGAGCAAATCCGGCCGGGCCAAACACAGCGGGCAAGACCCATTCGAGCTGCGTCGCGATATAGCCCAATACAGAGGCGCCGCACACCCCTTATGCTTCACAGACGAAGTAATGGATCATCAAATCCCAGAAGGTTTCAAACCTGTAAATATTGAATCATACAATGACACAATAGATCCCGCAGTATGGATCGAGGATTTCCTCCTCCACATCCACATGGCCCGCGGCGACGACTTACACGCCATCAAATACCTCCCACTAAAGCTCAAGGGAGCAGCACGGCATTCGCTTAACAGCTGGCTGGCTTGTAGCAATAACATGACCAAGAGCCCTGGTAATTCGGATACCAAGGACAGCAATGGCAGGTCGCATCGCAACAAGCACAAGTGCCGCATTAACAGTGACAACGCTGAAGATATGGCAGTTAATGCCGGATTCAGAGGCTCTAAGCCCGGTCAGCGGAAAAAGTACCAGCCAATCACACCAACAGGGATTGTTGGGTGTTCAAGCAGGCCGGCAAATTAAATGCCGAACACAGAGACAAGGGGCTGCACAGCGACGAGGACGAAGAGCTCCGGCCGCCGAACAATAGTGGACAGAAGGGCTTCCCCCCACAAGTGCGGACGGTGAACATGATATACGCAACCCACATCCCCAAAAGGGAGCGGAAGCATACACTCAGGGACGTATACGCGTTGGAGCCAGTCGCCCCAAAGTTCAACCCATGGTCCTCCTGCCCAATCACTTTTGATCGAAGGGACCACCCGACTAGCATCCTCCATGGCGGATTCGCCGCATTGGTTCTAGACCCAATCATTGACGGATTTCACCTCACTAGAGTCCTTATGGACGGCGGCAGCAGCCTGAACCTGCTTTATCAGGATATAGTGCGGAAAATGGGCATAGATCCCTGAAGGATTAAACCCACAAAAACAACCTTTAAAGGCATCATACCAGATGTACAGGCCAACTGTACAGGCTCAGTTACACTTGAAGTGGTCTTCAGATCCCCGGATAATTTCCGAAGCGAGGAGTTAATCTTCGACATAGTCCTGTTCCGCAGTGGCTATCACACACTGCTCGGACGAACCGCATTTGAAAAGTTCAATGCGGTGTCGCACTATGCATATCTCAAGCTCAAGATGCCAGGCCCTCAAGGAGTCATTACGGTTAATGGAAACACCGAATGCTCTCTCCGAACGGAGGAGCACACGGCAGCCCTCGCAGCGGAAGTACAAAGCAGCCTCTCAAGGCAATTCTCCAGTTCGGCTATTAAACGTCCGGACACCGTCAAGCGCGCCCGGAGTAACCTACAACAAGACCGCCTGGCATGTTCCGAGCAAGCGTAGCAATACGGCCCCAACCCCAGCCCTCGCGAAACTGCAAAATCAGTACTACACGTACATAACTACGCTCTGAAAATACCATGGGCATAGGGGGAGGGGCACGACCACGGCACGCCAAAAAATGCGGCTCAACCGCACTAGGGGCTCCCGATTTTGTCATTATTTCCTACTTTCAGGACTCCACTCTTCGGAAGGCCTGTCCGGCAGTACAACCGCCGAACACACGATGCAAAAACCAAGGTAGCAGAAAGCTACGTCGAATTCCCAGGTGGTCTCTATAACGAGCAAAATACCTGTCTTACATACCATCTCGCAGCTCGCCCCTGGAGGGGGACATGTCAAATAGTCCCATCTCTTGCTTATCCCACTATTTGTATCATTCTGCTTTATCGCACCTTTTTGAATAAACAATGCATAACATCACGACTATTATTGCATTATTGTTATATATATGTGTTCATTAACGATGCCTTGCAACCATACAATTTGGTATGGCCAATACACCAGGGGCTTACATACCCCACAATATGGTGTGAAAAGTCCAAACACTTTCACAAGTGCGGAACCCCGAACTTATAACATTATATGCATCAGCTCCGAATCATGTCTTTGGTCAAATGTTGGGTTTGCCCGGCTCCTATGTTTTGGTACCTTACGTTCCGCTCTATCGGCTATGGTAGCGCTAGGAGAACTACTGCGATTATGCCCCGGTTCTGCCGAGCTAAGCACCTCAATAGAGAAAGCTAAAACTGACTGTCATGAAAAGGCGAGAGACTGGTCGCTGTTCGGCGAGGTTTTCGAGTCCCTAAAGACTTATGGCGCTTAGGGCGAGGCGTCGGCCCTGTCCGGCTTAAAGGCGTGTATCGCGCCCCGAATTTGGCCTTCCGAATACCCGGGGCTTCACCGAAATTTAAAATTATAGAATTCTATGGCTAAGTGAGAGTGATAAAGCATTATTAGTCCGGTTGCCTTGTTCTTTGTGCTGAGCACCTCCCTCGAAGGACCCAAACATGGGAACAAGAGTGCTCAGGTTTATCCCGAACACCCCAGCACTCGTGGCATGGGGGCAGAAGCCGAGGACTAGCCATCTCTCAGATTGGATAAACAGCCAAACAGAAGGTAATATTTTAAATTCACACAAGCGTTGCATAGCGCATATGAAACAAGTTTTCATCATACAGGATTACGCGAGCAAGTTTACTCAAATATTACATCCTTGGAACATTCGTTCGCTACAAGACGGGCACCCTTCAGGACACCCTCATAATAAATTTTGGGGGTGCGATGCTCCTTGCCCTGCGGCGGCCCTTCCTTGATCAGCTTCACGGCGTCTAGCTTGGCCCACTCCACCTTCACACGGGCGAAAGCCCGATGTGCACCTTTGATGCAGACGGACCGCTTGACGACCTCCAGCCGTGGGCAGGCATCTACAAGCCGCCTCACCAGGCCAAAGTAGCTGTTCAGAAGGGCGTCGCCAGGCCACAGCCGGACTATAAGGCCCTTCATGGCATGTTCGGCCGCCTTGTGCAGCTCGACCAGCTGCTTTAGCTGGTCGCTCAGAGGCATCGGGTGTTCGGTCACACTATAATGAGAACAGAACAGCTTCTCCGTTGAGCTTCATCATCGGTCTGGTAAAATTGTGCGGCATCTGACACGCTGCGGGGCAAATCTGCGAATGCTCCTGGAGAGCTCCGAATCCAGGTAAGTAATCAGTAATTTACTTTTACATGCTTGCTCTACATATAGAATGCCTTACCTGCCGTTATCTTCTTCATTGAGTCGATCTCCTGGAGGGCCTCTTGGGCTTCGGCCTTGGAACTTTTTGCGCCCTCGAGGGCCGCGAGAAGCTCAGACTCTCGCATCTTCGAGTCAAGATCCAACACATCGTTCTTCGTCACGAGAGCCTGGAGCTCTTGCTGCATCTCGCTCACCCGAGCCTCTTGTTTTCCCCACTCGATGCGCTCCTTGGCCGCTTTATCTTCGGCCTTGGTTAGCGCTTGCTTGAGGGTTGCCACCTCGGTCGTGGCTCCTGGCAAATATACGATGATCCTGTCATTTTGCAATCACGTCTTATTTTATATATACATATCTATAGACAGGGTATTACTTACCCTTGTTCTCCTCGAGCTGCCTCTTGGGAAGGCCGAGCTCTTTCTTGGACCCCTCGAGGTCCTGCTTCAGTTCGGCGACCTCTGCAGTCAGTGCGGCAGACGCTAGCAACGAAGCCTGCATATGCATATTGACATACTTATATTAGACTCTTGCAATATTATTTGATCCTCTGTCCGGCTTTTCTTTGTGAACACCAAACAGAGCATCAGGGGCTACTGTCTATGCGGCAATATTTTTACTACATTCTAAAACACTTACCTAAAAGCCTGTTAGAAGGCTGGCACATGCTTCAGTCAATCCGCTCTTGGCGGACTGAACCTTCTGGACCACCACACTCATAATAGTACGGTGCTCCTCGTCGATGGAAGCGCTGTGAAGCGCTTCCAGCAGATTGTCCGGCGCCTCTGGATGGACAGAGGTCACCGGCACTGGCGTCTTGCCCCTCTTAGAAGGAGGCCGCCTGCCCAAGCCCGGACCCCTAGAGGTTCCGGCGCGGTGTTCGCTGAGGACCGAACTCGGAGCTCTCAGGGGCCCCGTCCCCTCGGCTCCCGGAGTCCGGACGGTCGCCTTGAGGCGCCTCCGGGACTGTCTCCCCTTGACCCGGTGCCTCTTGAGAGAGCACCTCGGCGTCGTTAGCAGGATGAGGGGAGGTGGCGGTCGAAACTGGATCGCTATCCATGTCCGACGAGCCCAGGGAGCCGTCCGATGATACATCGATACTGGCTCGTGGCGGCCTGCATAATTATGTTCGGCGTTAGGGAAAGTAGTGCGACAAAGGAATGCTATGAGTTACTCTGGTATTCAAATACTTACGATCTCCCGAGGGGCTTGGCCCTGGGCAACCACTCGTCTTCGCCTTCGTCGGCGGCGTGGAATTGTCCGGAAGGAGAGTCCTTCCCTTCCTGGACCCTTCGCCCCCCTAGTTGGGGCGGCCTTCCTTTTCTTATCTCCCCCAGCTGGAGGGGGAGCATCTTCCTCTTCTTCTTCCTCGTCCTCGGGGAGAGGAGTGCGCCGAGAGTCATCGGACGGTGAGTCCAATGACGCCTGGCGTCGGGAACTCTTCGGGTTCCCTTGGCCTTCTTGGTCTTCTCCGGCACCGTATAAGGAGCCGGAGTCAGCATCTTCGCCTAGAAGAGCGTCGCGGCCTTCGGGCAAAGGAGCCGGACAGTCGATCTGTCCGGCCATCTCCTGCCAGTCCTGTCAAAGGTTACGGGACTTTAGATCCCACATGGAGTCAATCCATAAAAAATAAGTATTGTGTGAAAGGTAAAACAGCTTACCGCACTGGCTTGGCGCTTCGCGCTGAATCCCGATCCTCAGTAATGGGAGGGGGGACCTCGGCACTTTTGAATAGCACCCTCCAGGCATCTTCATGAGTTGTGTCGAAGAGCCAGTTCAGAGTTCGGTGCTGCGCCGGGTCGAACTCCCACAAGTTGAAGTCCCGTTGTTGGCACGGGAGGATCCGGCGGTAGAGCATGACCTGGATCACGTTGACAAGTTTGAGCTTCTTGTTCACCATGTTTTGAACACATGTTCGGAGTCCAGTCAGCTCTCCCGAACTACCCTAGGATAGGCCCTTCTCTTTCCAGGAGGTGAGCCGCGTGGGGATGCAGATCGGAACTCGGGGGGCCGCTGCCCATGCAGGGTCACGAGGCTCGGTGATGTAGAACCACCCGATTGCCACCCCTTTATGGTTTCCACAAAGGAGCCCTCGAGCCATGTAACGTTGGGCATCTTTCCCACAATGGTGCCTCCGCACTCCGCCTGGCGGCCGCCCACAACCTTCGCTTGACATTGAAGGTCTTCAACCATAAGCCGAAGTGGGGCTTGATGCGGAGGAAGGCCTCCCACACGACGATAAACACCAAGATATTGAGGATGAAATTCGGAGACAGATCGTGGAAATCCAAGCCGTAGTAGAACATGAGCCCCCGGACGAATGGGTGGAGAGGGAATCCCAGTCCGCAGAGGAAATGGGTAAGGAACACTACCCTCTCATGGGGCCCGGGGGTGGGGATGACTGCCCCTCATCTGGGAGCCGGTGCGGGATGTCGTCGGGCAGGTATCCGGCTCTCCTCAGCTTCTTGATGTCTCCCTCCGTGACGGAGGAGACCATCCACCTGCCTCCCGCTCCAGACATGGTTGGAGAAGGTTGAGGTGGGAAGTGCGGACTTGGGCGCTAGAGCTCGAGTGTGCGAAAACAGATGAGCAAAGGAGGAAGAAGGCATGAATGGAAAGGTGAATCCTTATCCCTTTATATGGGCGGACAAACTAAGCGTCCCCCTAGCCTGGTAAAACTCCGCTTATCCCCCGAGCGCCATAATCAATGGCGCGGTTGGGTTACCCACGCACGTATTGATGAGAATCCCGTAATAAGGGGACACGATCTCTGCTTTGACAAGACGTGTCAAAAAACTTGCCTCGAGTTATGTGCGGGGCTAGTTAAAGGAAATGGTTCGAATAATCACTGGGCCATGACATAACGTCATGCTGCCAAAACAAGTCAGCAAATTAGATTTGCGAAAATATTATTCTCTCTACGGTGGTATGTGGAACTTATTTTGTAGAGCCGGACACTATCCTTGTGTTCAAAATCTTCTATGAAGTATTCGGAGGAGGAACCCGCCTTGCAATGCCGAAGATAATCTGCGCGCCAGACTAGTCGTCATTAAAGCCTGGTTCAGGGGTACTGAGGGAGTCCTGGATTAGGGGGTGTCCGGATAGCCGGACTATAACCTTTGGCCGGACTCTTGGACTATGAAGATACAAGATTGAAGACTTCGTCCCATGTCCGGATGGGACTTTCCTTGGCGTGGAAGGCAAGCTTAGCGATACGGATATGTAGATCTCCTCCCATTGTAACCAACTCTGTGTAACCCTAGCCCTCTCCGGTGTCTATATAAACCGGGAGGGTTTTAGTCCATAGGACGAATAACAATCATACCATAGGCTAGCTTCTAGGGTTTAGCCTCTCTAATATCGTGGTAGATCTACTCTTGTACTACCCATATCATCAATATTAATCAAGCAGGATGTAGGGTTTTACATCCATCAAGAGGGCCCGAACCTGGGTAAAACATTGTGTCCCCTGCCTCCTGTTACCATCTGGCCTAGACGCACAGTTCGGGACCCCGTACCCGAGATCCGCCGATTTTGACACCGACAGCGGGGTTTAACTGTGCCCCGATGGAGGCTGTTTTTGTAGGGTCCGTTGGGTGGACTTGGAATTTGACTATTTCATCCGCTGGTTTAAAAGAGGTGGACTTGGATCTCTTGTCGAGTATCACGTCATCCCTGTCCACTGTGGAGCGTAGCGTGGTTAATTCCTCGGCCGAGAGGGCTTCGGATAATGCCTCGAGGGCCAGTGCGGCTGTTTTGTTTTCGGCGCGGAGTGCTATGTCCGGATCGCTGGCGAGGGTGATGATTCCGTTGGGCCTGGGCATTTTGAGCTTCATGTACCCGTAATGGGGTACGGCTTGGAAGATTGTGAACGCATCCCGTCCTAAAAGAGCGTGATAACCACTGCTGAACAGGGCACTTGGAATGTAATTTCTTCAGACCTGTAATTATTCGGCGTGCCGAATACCACATCTAGTGTGATTTTCCCAGCACAGCATGCTTCCCGACTAGGGATGATTCCTCTAAAGGTTGTGCTACTTTGCTCAATGCGGTTCCAGTCTATTTCCATCTTTTGAAGAGTTTCCTCATAGATGAGGTTTAATCCAGTGCCGCCGTCCATGAGTACTTTGGTGAGTCGAAAGCCGTCCACGATGGGACTGAGGACCAGTGCGGCTGGTGCTCGGGCTGTTCGGAATTTAGGTTCGTCACTGGCATTGAAGGTAATAGCCGTGTCACTCCATGGATTTATTGCTGCTACGTGGCAGATTTCGGCCATGCTGCGGAGTGTTCGCTTGCGCCTATTATTTGACGCGAAGGTCTCAAAGACTGTTAACACCGTATTGTTATCCACGGGATGGTGCTCTGTGGTATTTGGGATAAGAAGATCCTCACCACTTTTGGCCACCTGCCGGAGTATCCAACATGCTCTAAGGCTGTGCGTTGGCATTGTATCCGCTGTACTATGAATTTTGCAGGGTCCGTTGAGCCATCCCTCCAATACGGTTCCGTGCCATGTAGAGGGTTTTTGCTTTTTGGTAGTTGACCCGGTTGTGTTGTGATAGTGCACCCTTTTATTTTGGACTAGGTTTGTATTCAGGGCCGGATTATCCCAAAAGTTTGTTTCAGTTTTCCAGGCACTTTCCATCACACAGTACTTTCGTACTATGGACGCCAAGTCAGCGAAGCATGTTATCTCGCGGCGATTTATGGCGTTAAGGATTCCCTTGTCCGTGCAATTATTGCAGAAAAATATGATTGCGTCTTCCTCGCGACAGTCCTTAACCTTGTTCATCGCAAGGAGGAATCTGGCCCAATAGTGATGTACTGTTTCCTAGGGCTCTTGCCTGATGTGGGAAAGATCGCTTATGTTTGGGTGGGTGCGTGGAATTGAATCCGAACCCATACCTGATCTGGGATCCAGGGGCCGAGGAGTTTCCAATTTTGGAAGTTCTGGTTCCGGGGTGTTACCCGATAATCCTGGCCCGCTGCCTGACTCTAAGTTCAGGGATTGGATGTGGTCCTCCCGCGAACGGGCGTCCGGCTCGGAGAGCTCGGGAATCTGGACATAGTTGGTCCTCAAGATAGAGGAAAGGTCGCTGCATTGTTCCTCCACCACTGCAATATGATGGATGACCGGTGGAGAGTTAATCTCCCTTTGATCGGGTTTAAGCCCAATCAGATCATAGTCCGTAGCGACTCCCAAGGCGGCGATGCGATCCAAGAGCTCGTTTAAGGAGGCGAGCTCCATTGGATCCATCTGTTCAGCGAGTGCTGATTTGACGTGGAGGCTGTTTTCGATGACCTGAGAAGTCATCGTCGGCGCGGCGGCCGAACAGGCGGTTAGGATGAAACCGCCTAGACGGAGAGTTTGGCCGACAACCAAAGCTCTCCCAACAGTAGTACCGTCTTTAAAGACGAGACGAGACATCCTTCCTTCTGGCGACGGCACAGAGGAACTCTCAATGAAAGCACCAACATCCCGTTTAGTAAGAGGGGGCTTGAGTTCAACTCTCAATGAAAGCAACCAATGTCGGTGTCAAAACCGGCGGATCTCAAGTAGGGGGTCCCGAACTGTGCGTCTAAGGCGGATGGTAAACAGAGGCAGGGACACGATGTTTTTACCCAGGTTCGGCCCTCTTGATGGAGGTTAAAACCTATGTCCTGGTTGATTAATATTGATGATATGGGTAGTACAAGAGTAGATCTACCACGAGATTAGAGTGGCTAAACCCTAGAAGCTAGCCTATGGTATGATTGTATGTTGTTGTCGATATACATATCCGTATTGCCTAGCTTGCCTTCCATGCCAAGTAGAGTCCCATCCGGACACAAGACGAAGTCTTCAATCTTTTATCTTCATAGTCCTACAGTCCGGCCAAAGGATATAGTACGGCTGTCCGGAGACCCCCTAATCCAGGACTCCCTCAGTGACATTCGTAGTTCGTGCCAAATTTCGTCCTGCGAGCCACCGCGCACGTGGGCGGCGGAGACGGCGTAGTAAGCAAGCTTCTCCTCGTTCTACGAGTTGACGGGACACATCAAAAGTAATACGTATAGAGCACCTCGAGTGTATAGAACCTTGCTTCTAAGGTAGGCCCCACATGATTTGCCTATTTCTTAACATAACGCGTCAAGTCGCAATTTGTTTGTTCACCCGTGGTAGACGATCCTCCATCAAGTGGACAATCGGTACACGTGTTAAATTACCACGTGGGCTGCCTTTTCATACAGAAATGAGCTCCACCATGTACCCGCGCGGGTGTGGTTGGGAAAGAGACAAGAGTACGTGCGCCGTGCGTGCACCTCTTCTCTTCATGCACGTCCCCCACCTACATGGGTGTGTGTGAGAGAGAAATACAAACCTAGACATAATGCGCCGTCCATCTCCATGCCTTCGCCTAGTCCGACCACCAGTCACCACCACGCCCCACTCCTCCTCACCTAATCTCCCATCTTGCTCAAGATATCATTTTTTGTTGAAATTATCGAGATACCATTTTTCTGATAAAATTCTTGAGATATCATTAGTTTTTACACATGGGATTACTCCTGCATGGGTCAATCACAACAGGTGTTTTGTAAAAAAAATGCATCTTGATGTTTCGTGCAATGCACGGGCATATTTCTAGTCCATGAAAACAACACATGGCAAAATTTCACGGCGAACAAGGGATTTGAATCTGCTGGGAGGGGTTGTTTGGATTTGCCCGGGGTAGCCAAAATATTGGCGACCCTTTTGTCCAGCGGTGCCTTTGCCACCGATGAACGAGGAATGGCTCGGATGCTCATGCATCCTCCAGCGCGCACATTGGAGATGAGCTCGCACGAGCTATGCTTTTTTGGTCCCACCACGCCACCCGAGCCGGCCGCAGACAAACCGGCGACCCACATATTACACCATCCAACCATAGCCGCACACATTCTAATAGAAACTCAACCAAAAGGACAAAATTCATGCGAACACGGCGATATTTCTCATAAACAATGACGGAATTCATATAAAATACCGGATTTTCAAACAAACATGATGGATTTCATTACATTCAAATCAACTAAGCGGTGCTAGTTCTGGACAGCACAGGTATATAATACCTGGCCTAAATGGTCGCCCGCCGATCCATTTGTGTTCCTCATGTCCGGCAACACGATCACCGGACTGCCGGGAGCCCCGGAGGTATATGCTTCAGCGCAAAGGACAGCTCGCTTCCCCACTGCCCAACTGATATGGTTGGTTGATGCCCAAGATGATGGTGGACGGGGGCTTTTCCGCTTCTGTGGAGCCCATGCGGGGTCGACGAAGGTCCTCGCAACAAAAGGATCCGGCAAGACACCTACTGTGTAAGCCGACATCGCCTCCGCAGTGGCCTTCATGGGACCCAAGCGGCGGCGGCCTCCCGTGTTCTATGTCACCTCAATGATGGCGGCGGACGCGGAGGCGTTGTCCACCGACTCATCACTCTCCGCGCATGCGGCTTCTGTCTCTGCGTGCATGGCGCGGCCGCCGGCATGGGGGCGTCGGCCACAGAACGGGAGAAGCAGTCGCAGATACGGGAGGCGCGGTATGAGGCGGCGGCGTGGACGGCATCGATGACGCCCGTGCGCTGCTCCTCGTCGAGCTAGCCTGGAGCGGCGAGTTGCTGAACCGCGCGCCGGCTTGAGGCAAAAACTGGCTCTGTCGGGCGAGGGGAGGGAGGTGGATCAGCGAGCTGCATAGCTCATATCTGGCGGGCTCGGCCGCCGGTCACCCAACCGGCTTGGATGCGGGATAACTACTCTTCATAAGCCATTGTAAGAGTAGACAAAATGGTGAAGGAGGAGATAGGGGAGTGGCGGAGGTGTGCGATTCATGGCCGAAGTTTGGCCGCGTTTAAATAGGAGATTAAATAGATGGCGTACGGGAGGAGCTCGGCCGGCGTTGCGTTTAATGCCGGCCCAGTCATGAATGGATGTGTGTCCAGAGTGGGTTTCTCGGCTTCCACACGGGTCTCATGGAGGTGTTTGAATGCGGCAAGGAGGCGCGTTCAACCGGGCGTGCACCGAGTGGCGCCCTCGACTCTGACGTACGACACCGTGCCGTTCTTCCACTGACGTGTGGGCTCTTTGGGTACATGGCCGGTATGTGAGTGACCCAACGCAAGCAGCACACAGTAGAGGAACTTTTCATGGGCCAGGGCGGTCATAAGCGGGCATTTCATAAAACGATGATTGTTCATTGAGTGTGACGTCATCTATTTCATCTAGATAAGCCTACTATATAATGTAAGAGAATTTTAAATTTTTCATATATACGTTGATAGCCCATTCAATACAGTGTGATTCATAAAGAACACTGCAAACATCAATGTTCTCCTTATCACAGATAAGATTGATTAAAGCTTGCAAAAAAAGATAAGATTGATTAATACCCGTAACAATCCATGTCCTTAACAAAGGGTGCATGCACGTATACGTTGAGCATGTGTCTTGCGTCGTGTGCGGTGTGCATGTAAGCGTGCGAGTGTTGCGTGCGTGCATGTGCACGTTTCAGTCTTGCATGCATGTGTGCGTACGTGAGTGCATGTGTACGTGTCAGTGTTGCATGCCTGCATGCGTGCATTTGTTCGTTATGTCTTCATGTCAATGTTGCACGCCTGCATGCGTGCGTGTGTTCGCGCGAGTGTTGCGTGCGTGCATGTGTACGTGCGGGGTGAGGCTACACGTCAGTCGACTGACTTTTTCATCTCTAGTCAGTAGATTTTACAGCCGTTGGATATGAAATCAAGGGCGTGCAGTTTATCTTCAAACTGCACCCCCTGAGCCGCCGCCACCACCGGCCGCGGCCACGCCGCCCCACCCGCCCCGAAACCACTCCCCACTGCCGGTCCGCCGCCGCCCCAGCTTTTTCTCGGTGATCCCCACGCCACCGCCCAATCACCGCGCCCCCAACCACCGGCGACTGCCAACCAGAGGTCTCACGAACTTTGAATCCCCACCGACCACTAATTTATTACCATTTCGGTCCTTCATATACGCGTTGACGGGTGGGCCCTATGGTAATGTGCGCTGCCAATGTGGACTGTTTGACTGGTCAATTGATCGTGTCATCAACAAATTACGGGGCTGTATGGTGAGCCAGTGACCATATGATCACCCTAAAATGTATTTTATTAACACAGTACAGACTAAAACTACCATTTCTTTCTTTCATATATGCGCTGATAGGTGGGCCCCATGGTTACGCGCCCCGATGGTGCAACACTAGTTTGCACCACGTGGAACGTTTGACTGGTAATTGATTGTGTCATCAACAAAATACGGAGTTGTGCGGGTGAGCCAGTGACCACATAATCATGACATGTATTTTTTTAACACTGTATAGACACAAGCGCTCATATATACATGCAAGCACTCACCGCTATAAGCGCACACACGCCGACCCTAACCCTATGAGCACCTTGGAGAGAGTTGAGCCAGCATATGATCTTGAGATTTTACGAAGTCACCATTAGGTGCCTCGTAGTCGAGTGGAACGTCTCCTCCCACTGAACGCACAACACCAGAAAAATACTGAAATTAACCCAGGATAAATGCGAGCACCAGGGACTTTAACCCTGGTGGGCTCGAGAAACCACTATTCCTCCTAACCATCCAACCACAGTTGGTTAGCACCATAAAATGTATGTGCTGACCGTGATGAGCTTATTCTAAAGTCCAGTGACCATATCGTGCTTTTGCTTCAAATACAATGACCATAGGTGTCATCAACAAAAATATGGAGCACGCATTCAAATACAATGTTCGTCAGTGTCATCAATAAAATACGGAGATGTATCATGAGCTAGATACCGTATGATCACCACGAGAATGTATACGGGTGACCGTAATGAGCATATTCTGAAGTCCACCGACCGTATAGTAATTTCGCTTGAAATACAGAGCGTCATGCGTGAATGTGTCATGGGCTTACATACTTTTAGAGGGACGAGAGATAGTTTGTGTGCGTACGTGAAAGTGGTTGTAGAAAGAGGGGGTGTCGGGTGGAGACAAGGAGAGATATGCCCTTCATCTCTTTCCCGTGACTAATTATTTTAGGAAGAAAATATAATTCACAATGCAGAATAAATATTTTTGGATGCACCATGCAATTAACTTTCATGTATAACATTGTACTATTGTATATGCCTTATTTTCTTAGTGGCCGATTGCGTGTGTGGTGTGGTGGGCACATCATTTCTAGTTGGGGTGGGCACGTCATTTCTAGTTGTGGTGGGTCAACATGAGACTCATGGGTCGGTTCCATCCTGCGCCACATAGGTTGGACCGAGACGCATTATACGAAGACCCATGTGGAGGACTCGGCGTACAACACGAAGCTACCAGAGTCGTGGAGGACTCTATACCCACTGGTGATAAGACGACTATATATGATTTGTAACCCTAGGCCCCGAGTATGTTATAGAAGCCTGGGGGCTAGTTCGTTGATAGTATACACACACGCATAATGCCTGGTATTCACGTTGTAACTTTACACACCCCCTATCACTAATATACTAGTACCAGGAGTAGGCTTTTTCCTTCAATTGCAAGGGTCCGAAACTTGGGTAAAAACTTTGCCTTCGTATTACCATAAGCTAACAGTCAGGGATTATTCCTACCAAAATGAATCTGATGGAATCCATATTCTGCCAACTACTAAAGAGAGAGGTGTGTCTGTGGGGGGGGGGGCAATGTGTGCGAGAGAGGCCTAAAATAATGTGCGTGCGGGAGACACATAGGCACATTATATGTGCGTATAGAGGGCTAGTAGAGACCGCGTGTGTATATATGCATTGTGAGAGAATAGTGTTTTCCAACTGAGATTAGTGGAAAAGAGTGGTACATAGTTAGTCAGAGATAGAGAGAGAGTAGATAGAGAGAGAGAGTGATACAGAGAGAGTGTGTGCGTGAAGACACCCCAACACCCAGGGAGAGATTGTGAGCATGTTGTGAAAGAGAAATGCCGATGTATATAAAGTGTGTGCACTTATGCGTTAGAGAGATATATAGCACGTTTGTGAGAACGGGCCGAGGCATAGTGCATCTACGTGTAAAAGGTGGTTTACGCATTAAATTAAAAATAAAGCATTATTATTTTTGGATGAGATCATGAATTTTGCAATTTGCATATGAATGAAAATCGGTTTATCAGACACCCATACTCTATTGAATTCTAACATGTGCATGTGTTTATTTCATATTATCGATCCATAGAGTGAGGGTGTTGAAATACAAGCAATGCATTGCTTTTGCAATTCATATATAAACATTAATTAGTGCACTCCATGTTGTTAGTGTGAAGCACTTTATACATTTGTCACTTACATGGATACATTCCAAATTGCTAGCTAAAATAGAATACATGTGAATTCAACATAAAGGGGGTTTCGAAGATTCGAATTCATAGGAAGTGCATTCATCTATTTGAACCCGAGATAATGGCATTTGTAAATCAGATCTAAAAGGGGGCATCAATCTTTGTTGTGCGTTTGAACATGCTATATATTCATACGCATGTCTAACTATTTTTTTGCAACCAAGGAGATTATACCTGGAACCATGCATGAACTAAGGTAAGCTGCATATTTTTTAATATATACTCGTGTATAATGTATATTCAAATGTACCCCCTCCATTCCAAAATTATCGTAGTTTTAGGATTTTCAAGAGTAAAGATTTGTGAAGTTTGACAAATCCTGAAAGTTCAATTCAAGAGAACCGAAAATGTTAATGCTTCTACTCCCAAATATTGATCGAAGCGCCAAATAAGCCTCTGGTCACCCGAAACCACATGAGACTAATGTTTGGTCGTAGGAAATTACTGTCCTGACTCTGGCACGTGTAGCCTATCGGCCCGATGTCCAAAGGTCTAAACCGGGGTAGGACTATAACTTCACCAAGACACCAGTCTCAACCACCTCCGAGAAGCATTCATACGCCGTGGGTGCGTAAAAACCCATGCGCTCGGTCGAAATCTATCCCGCCCACCATTTGGGACACCTGAGATTACTATCCTACCCCGAACCCGCAATATGTCCGAAACTTTAGATGGAGGCAAAGTTTGTAACTTTCCCCAAATTTCAAACAAGCGCGTCCTAAACCGAAACATTGTTCACCTTTAGTTCCCCCTCCCTCTGTTTCCCCATTCATACTCCATGGGCGCCAAAACGCCCTCTCCACCAGCAGCGAAACCCCAGCCTCCTCCGTCCTCCACCACATCGCGCCCAATCCACCGCTGCCCTCCTCCATCACGCTAGAGCCGGTACCCCGACGTTGTCGTCCAACGCAACCGCAACCGCAATGCCCTCAAGGACTTAGCAGCTGAAGCCGAGGCAGAGCTGCCTCCACGATGCCGACGGTGACGTGCGCCGTACCGCGCCATACCAGAACCACTTCGACCACGCCATCCTGCGCCTCACCGCTACCACTCCACTGTCGCAACCGTCCACTGCACCGGAGCTGTTCCCACTACGCCATCATTCGCTGCCTCGGATCTGGTTCCCCGCCGCCGATGGACGGCCACCGCACCACACTCAACAACTTGGCCATGGGTTTGTCCAAGGCTCCACCGTCCTCCACAACTTCTTGTTTCCAGCGAACCACAAGAAGATCATTGGAAAAATAGAAGGAGGACACAACACTACCAGCTGAAAGAGGTACTCCTCTTCACTTATTCGTCCAAATCTTACGTCTCTGCTCACACCGTATTCATCCCACAAAAGAAACTAGTTGAGCGTTTCGTACTGCATCTTCTTCGTGATACTAAATGCACAAGGTTTCCTCCCATTTACTATTTCACCTTTGCTAGAGGTCAGTAGCCCGCCTGGATTTTAATTCAGGGTCAGTCGAATCACAATTAAAAGAAGAACACCCTCTTAGGCGTGCGGAGCACCTAGTCCGCCTATTCGTCGGGGAAGTGGCGCATCAGTGTCTATCATAGGGGTGTGGGGTGCAGGAGCTGCTTACGCCAGATCTGGAGGTCGGTGGGGCTTGAAGGGATGGCCGGGGGCGGTGCCAAGCATGACGGTGCGGTGAGGTCGAGGGGAGGGCAGAGGTAGGGGACTGGGTCGGTGGTCGCTGGCGTTTTGAGGAAAATCGTAACACTGACTGGCTGGAGGTAGATAAAGGCGATCTGCCCGTTCTTTGTACATTGGACGGTGCAGAAAAAAAAGGACTGACCTATTTGTTTTCAGTCGACTTTTATTTCCATAGGACCACACCTTGTGGTGTGCTGGAGGAGCATCTGCATTTCCCAGCCATCCCTGTGCTCATATTTCAAAATCCTAGAATCTAGTAATTTCATGTGCCATGCATGTTGTAGGGTTATCATATGTCTCCCGTCATTTATTTCTCACCGACCTGCTATCTGCTACCTTTACACTGTAATACTTGTGCACACACTTCACCAAGACTCACACTATTGTTTTTTTATGCATGGGTATTTCAGACTCTAATGCAGTGTCGATGAATACAAAAAAGAAAAGACAGAAGTCGCTCCAGTGCAATTCGAAGATAAGCACTAAGCGTCTCAGCGCTCTAAAGGGTGCAGTGCCAGCAGATGGAGACAGTAAACATAACTCTGCAGTTGATGATCTCAATTGCCACACACAACCATCCCAGATGCTTCCTTTAACTTTGTGCTGTCAAATGTGGTTGCATGTTGCATATGGTGTCTAGCTTGTATTGCTTCCAATTTGGTTAAATTGCATCATCTTACTTCACACATTATACCTTTGATAATGGCATGCCTTCCTGTTTTTGATACATACTACATATCTCTATTAACTATGTTCGTAGATCAAACTAATGCTCTTTTGTATCAATCATCAATCACTTATGATGAGACAGTCACCCCAGTGGGTTACTGTGAGACGCACTACTCGTTTAAAGAGTGCAGTGTCATCCTCCCCACATGATTCTCAAGAAACAGCAAGGCTAAATGAAGATAGTCAACATAGCTCTCTAGTTGATGAACGCAATTCTCCCACACCACCATGGTAGGTGCTTGCTCTTACTTGGCAGTGTGATATGTGGTTGCATGTTGCATATGTTGTCTACCTTGTAATGCTTCTAATTAGGTTAAATTGCATCTGCTTAGTTAACACATTATACCTGTGAATATGACACGCGTTCCTGTTTTTGGTACACATTACGTCTTTCTATTAACCACATTCTTAATCAAACTACTTTTCTTCTCTATCCCTCATCAATCACTTCTGACAAGACACCTTCAAGTTGACAGTGTAATATTGGTTGCATCTTGCATACCATTTCTAACATGTATTGCCTCTAATTTGTTGAAGTGCCACTTATAATGAGACACATCTAACTTGGTAGAGTGATTTTGGTTGGATCTTTCATATGGTGTCTAGATTGCATTGCCTCCAATTTGTTGAAGTGCCTTCTGCTTAGCGTTTTTCGTACATATTCGATCCTCCTACAATGTGGTTGCCATACATAAAAGTTGTGTTCGTCAGTATCATGCATCAACGAATTTGGAAGTGCGAATTTCATTCCTTTTTCTTGTGTGTTTACTTGACAAGGCAAAATCTAAAAGGACGAAGGCACAGAATGATGGTGGTCCTCTGGAGCAATCGAAGCAGATGCTCTCTGCAGATTCTCCTGCTACTCCTACTGCAGTGCAAGTTCCAAATCTCATCTCCCCTACTCCACAACCCCAGGTGCTTGCTCTAACATGGCAGTGTGATATCTAGTTGCATGTTGCATATGGTGCCTAGCTTGTATTGCTCCTAATTTGTTAAACTGCATCTCCTTAGCTTACACATTATACATGTGAATATGACACGCCTTCCTGTTTTTGGTACATACTACATCTGCCAATCACACCATGTTTGTACATCAAATTACTGTTCTTGTGCATCCTGCATCTATCGCTTATGATGAGACAGTCATGCCCGTGGGTTAGTATGAGACGTGCTACTCTTATAAAGAGTGCAGTTTCATCCTCTCCACATGATTCTCAAGAAACAACAAGCCTAAATGAAGATATTGAACGTAGACCTCTCCGCATTGACACCTCCTTCACGGACCGAGACGTTGGCTCAAGAGTGATCAGATGCTTTTTCGAACACCCCCTGAAAGTGCAACTATCCCTAGGTGGTTTTGGTAATTCATAACAACATATAGCTCATTGAGCTAATGCTATTCCAAGATGATTATTTCAGGAAAGCTCAATTATTGGCATGGCATGGATGTGAAAGTGGAACCCTCAAAATGCTAAGGACAAAGGATTGGCTCAAGCTCAAAAGCTCAAGACTCTTCATTTTATATTTTAGTGATCCAAGATCACATTGAGTCTTTAGGAAAAGCCAATACTATCAAGGAGGGATGAGGTGTTGCTTAATGAGCCTCTTGCTTCATGTGCTTAGTGATATGCTCCAAAACCCTCAACTACTTTCCCATATCCACATATGACCTAAACCCTAAGCCAAACTCGGTCCTACCGATTCTTCCTATCCGGTGCCACCGAGTTTCACTTGTCATTAGCCACTGCCAAACCCTAGCAATTCGGTCCTACCGACAGGGATCTCGGTCTCACTGAGATGGGGTTGCAAACTCTCTGTTTCCCTTTCGTAACTTTTCGGTCCCACCGAAAGAGCGAATCAGTCCCACCGAGATTGCAATGTAAACTCAGTGTTTCCCCTTTGTAACTTTTCGGTCTCACCGAGTTCCACTCGGTCTCACCGAAAGAGCAAATCGGTCCCACCGAGTTTGCCTGACCAACTCTCTGGTTAGCTAATTACCAAATTCGGTCTCACCGAGTTTGTGTAATCAGTCTCACCGAGATTACGTTATGCCCAAACCCTAACCATATCGGTCCTACAGAGTTACATGTCAGTCCCACCGAAAATCACTAACGGTCACTAGGTTTACTTTTTCGGTCCGACCGAGCTTATTGATTCGGTCCCACCGAGATTGGAAAACTGTGTAATGGTTGGATTTTGTGTGGAGGCTATATATACCCCTCCACCTTCTTCTCATTCGATGAGAGAGCCATCAGAACACACACACCATTCCAACTCATATGTTCTGAGAACCACCTACTCATGTGTTGAGACCAAGACATTCCATTCCTACCATATGAATCTTGATCTCTAGCCTTCCCAAGTTGCTTTCCACTCAAATCCTCTTTCAACCAAATCCAAATCCTATGAGAGAGAGTTGAGTGTTGGGGAGACTATCATTTGAAGCACAAGAGCAAGGAGTTCATTACCTACACACCATTTGTTACTTCTTGGAGAGTGGTGTCTCCTAGATTGGCTAGGTGTCACTTGGGAGCCTCCGACAAGATTGTGGAGTTGAACCAAGGAGTTTGTAAGGGCAAGGAGATCGCCTACTTCGTGAAGATCTACCGCTAGTGAGGCAAGTCCTTCGTGGGCGTTGGCCATGGTGGGATAGACAAGGTTGCTTCTTTGTGGACCCTTTGTGGGTGGTTGCTTATTCGTGGACCCTTAGTGGGTGGAGCCCTCCGTGGACTCGCGCAACCGTTGCCCTTGGGTGGAGCCCTATGTGGACTCGCGCAACCGTTACCCTTCGTGGGTTGAAGTCTCCATCAACGTGGATGTAGGATAGCACCACCTCCGAAAACCACGGGAAAACATCCGTGTCTCCATAGCGTTTTGAATTCTCAAACCCTTCCCTTTACATTTCTTGCAGTTTGCATGCTTTACTTTCCGCTGCCAATATACTCTTTGCATGCTTGCTTGAATCATGTGATGATTGCTTGACTTGTCCTAAATTAGCTAAAATCTGCCAAGAACTAAAATTGGGAAAAGGTTAAGTTTTTATTTGGTCAAGTAGTCTAATCACCCCCCTCTAGACATACTTTCGATCCTACAAGTGGTATCAGAGCTTTGGTCTCCATTTGCTTTGATCTCCATAGCTTTTGGTGGTCATAGCCTTGGTTTCACAACCTAGGAGAGTATGGCGTCTAGCGAGGGAAATTATCACCGTAGAGGTCCTTACTTTGATGGTACTAATTTTGCTAGTTGGAAGCATAAAATGAAAATGCATATTCTTGGACATAACCCCGCCGTTTGGGCTATTGTGTGTGTTGGTTTGCAAGGTGACTTCTTTGATGGGAGAGAACCAAACCGTGAAGCTACCGCGGATGAGTTGAAGATGTTGCAATACAATGCTCAAGCTTGTGATATTCTCTTCAACGGATTGTGCCCCGAAGAATTCAACAAAATCAGCCGCCTTGAGAATGCGAAGGAAATTTGGGACACTTTGATTGATATGCACGAAGGTACCGACTCCGTCAAGGAATCCAAGTTGGATGTGCTTCAAAGCCAACTTGACAAGTTCAAGATGAAGGATGGTGAAGGTGTCGCTGAAATGTACTCTAGGCTTGCTCTCATCACAAATGAGATTGCCGGCTTAGGAAGTGAAGAGATGACCGATAAATTCATCATCAAGAAGATTCTAAGAGCCTTGGATGGAAAATATGATACCGTGTGCACATTGATCCAAATGATGCCCAATTACAAAGATCTCAAGCCAACGGAGGTGATTGGAAGAATTGTTGCTCATGAGATGTCACTTAAGGATAAAGAGGAACTTCACAACAAATCAAGTGGTGCCTATAAAGCCTCATGTGAAGCCCCTACATCATCAAGTGAGAAACAAGACTTCAATGAAGAATTGAGCTTAATGGTGAAGAACTTCAACAAGTTCTACAAGAGTAGAAGCAAAGATAGAAGCTCCAAGTCAAGGTCCTACAATGACAAAAGATCTT
>NC_053027.1:126150140-126170096 GCF_003073215.2 Triticum urartu
CCGAACTAGTGCACCTATACAATTTGCCATTGTATTGGGTGTGTTGGGGACACAAGAGATTTCTTGTATTTGGTTGCAGGGTCGTTTGAGAGAGACCATCTTCATCCTACACCTCTCACGGATTGATAAACCTTAGGTCATCCACTTGAGGGAAAATTGCTACTGTCCTACAAAACTCTGTGCTTGGAGGCCCAACACGTGTCTACAAGAATAAAGTTGCGTAGTAGACATCAAGCTCTTTTCTGGCGCCGTTGCCGGGGAGGTGAGTGCTTGAAGGTATATCTTTAGATCTTGCAATTGAATCTTTTAGTTTCTTGTTTATCACTAGTTTGGTTTATAAAAGAAAACTACAAAAAATGGAATTGAGGTTGCATCATATTATTGATCATCTTTATAATATCTTTCTTGAAAATGATGGTTCGGAAAATTGTGCTCAATTGTTAGAAGAAGAAGTCAATAAAATGTTTGGCACAAAATATTTGAATGATGAGCATGATTGCAATGTTGTTAGTATGAATTCTTTGAATATCCAAAATGCTAATGATGATTGCACAAGTCATGACAAAAATGTTTCTTATAAGCATGTCACTTTTTGCGGAGTGAATTGGGAGTGCCTTTGCACACCAAAAAGGGAAGATAGATTTTGTAAGAAGCATAAATATTTAGAAACAAAAAGTTGCAAGAGAGGCTAGATGATTGTGCTGAAAGATTTTTTTTCGCCATCCTTGTGAACTTTGCAATGAACATGTGGTCATTTAAATCTCCAATGCAAATTCTTTCATGATCAAATCGTTGTCCAAAAATTGTGATAACTTGATTACCCTTGAGCATCATAAAGAGCTTAGTCTTCTTTTGGGGTATGAAGAAATGAAACGTATAAAGGGTATTCCAAAATTTAATCTCGAGATTTCTTGATTTGATCTAGAGGAAATTTATATGTTTTGTATGTAAATTGCATTGAGAATCCTTATATTGCCAACTATCTAAAGACAAGAGAACAAATGGAATATGAAGAGAGTACTAATGAAAGGGAAAATGTTTCCCATTACCCTCCTAGTGTTTATTATGATGAATCAGGTAACGAGGAGGAGCTTCCTATCCAATCAATCTCTTCAACAAGAAGCTTGAAAGAATTAATTAAACCCACACATGATGTGGTGAAGAAGAAGAAAAGAAGAAAGAATAGAGGTAAAAAGGTATCTCTCCCAAATAATGTTGCTCCTATCACCATTGTGCCTCATGAAAGTGAATCAAATATGTTGATGGAGGATGATGATATTGATATGATTTTGTGATACCTACTACTTGTTGTAATGATTATGATTGGGAAGACAACGATATCCCTTATGATCTTGAAAATATTTTTAGCACTTGCTTGGAAGAATATGATAATAATGTTTGCTATACTATTGGTGCCATTCATGCTATTGATAAGAATGATTGTGATGATATGCAAAACCACAAGCTTGGGGATGCTATGTTTGATGAGTATGATATGTTTGAAGATTTATTTGCTGGAAATAATGCTTGTCCTAAGCTTGGGGATGCTTTGCTTAATGAATATGATCCTTTGATTCCTTCTACTTTCGATAAGAAAATTTATTATGATGATAGCATGCCTCCTATTTATGATGATTACATTATGAAAGTGGGTTTGGAAGAGTGTCAACTCTAGGTAGTAGTGATCCCACTATTTTGGAGGGTGTTGAATCTTATTACAATATTGATGAAAGTGGATTTGGAGAGGTCATGACTTTATTTAGTGATACATCCACTATTTTGGAAGAGGTTTCAATTGATTATGACAATGAAGTTGCTATCTATGATGATTATTATGATGACATATGCCATAAAGAGTGATAAATCTTCTATGCTTGTGCATCATGAAAAGAGTGCTGTATGTGATGTTATATTGTTGAATCATTCATGATGCCTCTGAAAATTATTATGAGAAGGAACTTATGCTCTTACATATCTCAATAATATCAAGTTTCTTCTCTATGTGTTGATTGTTTTGAAGTTACACTTGTTTTGCCTTCCTATGCTAGTTGATTCTTGTTCACATAAGTTGTTTGCTCACAAAATCCCTATGCATAGGAAGTGGGTTAGACCTATAATGTGCTAGTCATATGCTTCATGATGCTCTCTTCATGTTTCAATTCTTATCTTTTATGCGAGCATCATTCAAATCATCATGCCTAGCTAAAAGGCATTAAAGAAAAGCGCTTGTTGGGAGACAACCCAACACTTTTACCTACTGTTTTTGTGTGTTCACATGATTATGCTACTGTAGTAATCATGTTTTATTGCTTTTGTTTCAATAAAGTGCCAAGTAAGACCCTTTGGGATGCTTTATGGGTGATAGTTGATTTGATCTTGCTGAAAAACAGAAACTTTTGCGCTCACAAAAATAATTCTAGTTTTATAACAGAAGAGTGCTATTGAGTTGATTCTTTTTGCAAAAGATTAATATACAAATTCTCATGTGTTATTATATTCAGAATTTTTGGAGTAGTAGAAGTATGGTTTGAGTACAGATTACTACAGACTGTTCTGTTTTTGACAGATTCTGTTTTCAATGCATAGTTTGCTTGTTTTCTAGTTTCTATGGCTTATATTGCTCAATATAAATTGTAGAAATGATATGATACAGTAGGAATTGTGTGAGAACAATTATGAATCTTGTCTTTGGCAGTACCAAAAGTGGAATGGTTTGCTCTTTATCATACTAACCTATCTCACAAAGTTCCGTTAAGTTTTGTGTGATTGAAGTTTTCAAGTTTTGGGTGAGATATCGATATGAGGAGAATAAGGAGTGACAAGACCTAATCTTGGGGATGCCCAAGGCACCCCCAAGGAAATATTCAAGGAAGTACAAGCAACTAAGCTTGGGGATGCCCCGGAAGGCATCCCCTCTTTCGTCCTTCAACATTATCGGTAACCTCACTTGGAGCTATGTTTTCATTCGTCACATGATATGTGTTTTGCTTGGAGCGTCATTTTATTTTGTTAGGATTTGCTTTCTATGTTATTTATAATAATGTTTTCATCTTTTATTTCAATAAAAGTGGCAATGATAGCCTTTGCCATGCTTATTTTGCAAGTATACATGTTGCTGTTTGAAAACAGAAAGTTTACCGCTGTTGCAAAAATTCCCTAGAAAAGTCAGAATGTGATAAAATGTTGAAACTTTTTGAAAAATGAGCTCTTGATAAATTTTCTACAGTGTGGTAAATTTTCATAATTGGAGTTAAAGAAGTATTGATACTCTTGCATTCTTTACAGACTGTACTGTTTTGGCAGATTGCTGTTATGTTTGCATTGTTTGCATATGTTTGCTTGTTTAATGATTCTATTTGAGGATAGGAGTATTAAATATGCAGAGGACATTTAGTATGCAATGTTGAATAATAATTTTAGTGATTTGCTACAGTAGAGAATGATAAGGTTTTTGCATTGGTTTATACTAACTTATCTCACGAGTTCTTGTTGAGTTTTGTGTGGATGAAGCTTTTGAGATTTAGGAAAACCGTGATATGAGAGAATTAAGGAGACACAAAAGCTCAAGCTTGGGGATGCCCAAGGCATCCCAAGATAATATTTCAAGAAGTCTCAAGCATCTAAGCTTGGGGATGCCCCGGTAGGCATCCCACCTTTCTTCTTCAACAATTATCGGTTAGTATCGGTTGAGCCTAAGTTTTTTGCTTCTTCACATGATGTATGCATTCTTAGAATGTCATTTTATTTTATTTTTGCTTGATGTTTTAATAAATATTTAGATCTGAAAGTTTTTAAAAAATAGAGTCCTCAAATAGTTGCCAGAGAGGCTAAGTAAGCGGCATTCACATCCCGTCAACGAAGCTCTTTTCTATGTCATTTACTCTTGTGCTTCACTTATATCCTATGAGTAAATTGTTGAATAAATTGAATGTCATGAAGTTGAAATCATATCATGCCTAGTGGTAGCTTCACATTGGGTTTAGAAAGTGAAATCTTTTGAGGCTTGACAATCACAATATTGGTCATACAAGCAATTCACGAATAATTAGTATAAGGAAGAGAACTTTCACATGCAAATACACTATCATGGAAATCTTTTGTGATTGTGAGCCCCCATCAAAATATTATATGCCAAAATTGTTGACGTTGGACAAGGAAGACAAACGTAATGTTTATGTTTGTTCATATTGTCACGCCCCCGATAATCGTACACTAATCATACACGCAAACGTGTACGATCAAGATCAGGGACTCACGGGAAGATATCACAACACAACTCTACAAATAAAATAAGTCATACAAGCATCATATTACAAGCCAGGGGCCTCGAGGGCTCGAATACAAGAGCTCGATCATAGACGAGTCAGCGGAAGCAACAATATCTGAGTACAGACATAAGTTAAACAAGTTTGCCTTAAGAAGGCTAGAACAAACTGGGATACATATCGAAAGAGGCGCAGGCCTCCTGCCTGGGATCCTCCTAAACTACTCCTGGTCGTCGTCAGCGGGCTGCACGTAGTAGTAGGCACCTCCCGAGTAGTAGTAGTCGTCATCGACAGTGGCGTCTGGCTCCTGGGCTCCAACGTCTGGTCGCAGCAATCGGGTATAGGAAAGGGGGAAAAGGGGGAGCAAAGCAACGTGAGTACTCATCCAAAGTACTCGCAAGCAAGGAACTACACTACATATGTATGCATTGGTATCAAATGGAAAAGGGTATCATATGTGGACTGAACTGCAGAATGCCAGAATAAGAGGGGGATAGCTAGTCCTATCGAAGACTACGCTTCTGGTAACCTCCATCTTGCAGAAGAAGAGAGTAGATGCACTACAAAAAAAATACACTTCCGTGATGATACGTGTTTGTCACAGTAGGTCGCTTTTTTGTCATGCATGTACATCCATGACAAATTTATGACAGAATCAAGATAGTCATACCTGTGCTGTCGTAGAAGTGTTCCATGACATTACCAAAATTATCATCACGGAAGTGTCCACTTCCATGACGATAAATCGCGCGTCACAGAAGTGCTTTCGTCAAGGGTGACCGACACGTGGCATCCACCGTAACGGAACGCCGTTAAGCTATCGGGTCGGGTTTTGGATCCGATAACCCGTTAACAGCCCCGACCAATGGGGATTTTCCACGTGTAAAATCATCATTGGCTGGAGGAGACACGTGTCAGGTCCGCGTTGGCACAGGTGTCACTCATCCAATGGGCGAGACGCGCCTATGATATGTTGACACGTGGACCGGCCCATCAAGTTTAAATGGGCCGGCCCAACTGAAGGCCCACAAGATTTTGCGGACCATAATGGGCCGGCCCAGCTAAAGGCCCACGAGATTTTGCGGACCATAATGGGCTGGCCCAGCTAAAGGCCCACAAGATTTTCGGGCCATAATGGGCCGGCCCAGGTAAAGGCCCACAAGATTTTTGTGTGCCATAATGGGCCGGCCCAGGTAAAGGCCCACAAGATTCTTGGATCATAATGGGCCGGCCCAGCTAAAGGCCCACGAGATTTCGCCGACATTAATGGGCCGGCCCAGCTGTAGGCCCACAAGATTTTGAGGACCCTAGTAGGCCGGCCCATTAAGCTGCCATGTTTTGGGCCAAATGCCGGCCCATATTTGATCCGGTCCATTAATGGCCTGCCACGCTCCGGGCCTAATAGTGGCCCATATGAGATCCGGCCCGTTAAAAGCCTACCACGTTCTGGGCCAAATTACGGCCCAGATCAGGTCCGGCCCTTTAAGAGGCTTTGGGCTCAATTATGGCCCATATCAGATTCGGCCCGTCAACTGGACACTATGCTTTTGGGCCCACTTGCTAAAGGCCCACTTAGTAATTCGGCCTGATATTAGTTTTGGCCTGTTAAGGGCCCGTTTAACATTTCGGCCCTATATTAATTTCGGCCTGTTAAAAGCCCGTCATATAGTTGGGCCTAACTACGGCCCGGTTTGCATCCGGCCTGCTCGCAGCCGATATCTGATTGGGCCAAACAAGGACCGAGACAATTTTGGCCTGTTAAAAGCCCGTGATTTGATTCGCACAATCATGGGCCGGGGTTCATTTCGGGCTGCTGCCGGCCCGTGAGCTGTTCGGCACGTTTCAGGCCCAACCTACATCGTGATTGCATGACGGCCCGATTATGTACCGTAATTTTACGGTTTGGCCGGTTTACTGCGAAGACAGGATATATATACAGTAAAATAACTGCAGCATCGATGAATAAGAAAAAACCTAGACTATACAATAAAGAAATTACGGCATATTACATCCACTGGGCATCAAAGTTCGCCACTATGATAATAAAGCACAAGCAGACAGCAGATTACATACACTGGGCATCAAAGATCGCCACCAGTGCAAATAAACACGCCGACAAAATAATATACAAAACCGACACACTTCAATAGAGTTCAAGAAAGGTTAGCCCTGCTGGGGAGCTGCAGCGCAAGCAGCTGAGCAAGATGATGAGACTGCGCTTGTTCAACACTTATATCTTCCTCACTCTGAAAGATAAACAAGCAGACAGATGACAGGTTTTGCACATAAAAGTATCAGTGCTGACAATTCATCACATTTCTTACTGACGAATAAAGTGACACAGTTTAAAATTGCATTAACACAATATGGTATTGTTCAGGTCAAGACATGGCAGGAAATGACATTGTGAAGGAGTTGGCAGCTTCACGACACCACTGGATTACAGATCAAGAACTCATAAGTATCAATGGTTAGTGTGCTGTCAATTTATACCATTTCAGATTGGCAAAAAAGATGACGGTTTAAATAATAGTAGAATGATATGACATTGTTCATAGTTAAGACATTGCAGAATATGACATTGTGCTGTAGTGGGTAGGTTCACCACACCACTGGATTACGGATGAAGAACAGAAGCATACATGCAGTGCAAAAGAAGATCACTTGCTCTGTATAGTTTAATTTACATGGTATGAAGAAGGAACTTGGTTGTACAACTGAAAACTTAAATTGAGAAAGGACAAACTTTTGTTTATGAACTACATAATAAACTTTAAACAAGCAATTTGATGCAAACACCAAAAATAAACAGCTGTTGCAGTCATGCCTAACCAAATATATACAACAAAGTTTGAAGGCTTGAGATGGACAAACTTACATTATTGGTGAAGACAGGCTCTATAAAGGCCTTGTCCATGCTGATGGGGGGCAATTCAAGAAGTTTACCACAGAATCTTCTTCAAAAGCATTGCCTTTATTCTACATTTTGTTAAGAGTAAATATAGATGTGATAATATACGAAAAAATGGAGAATATTTAAGATAAGATGAAGAGTGATGCTACATAACCAAGTAGCTATAAATGTAAGTGCAGCGATACAGGCAAAAGGTACAGCCAAGAGCAATGCACAGCTAAACTTCTTCAGTACCAACCTTATGGTAAGAGTAAATATAGATCTGATGTGTAGAAAATGGAGGGCAAAGGAAAATAAGCTGCAGAGTGATGGTACATGAACAACTACCTGTCATTATAAGTACACTGATAAAGGACAACATGTACTTACAAGAACAATGCAGAGCTAAAAAAACATTGGCATTGGATATATTCCACACTAATGTAACCATTCATACAGATCAGATAATTTCGAGCGAACAATTGATAAGTAAGCTATCATGCATACTGATGTCACATAATGAACCAGGTATGTATGCAAGTACAGTGATACAGGACAACAGGTACTAACAAGAGCAAAGCAGCGGGCAGCATATTTGCCATATACTGTCGTTCTTGTCAAACCGGAATTCTTCTTCGAGCAGATTTCCTGCAAAAAAGATCCGTAAGGCACATGTGGAAAAGTAGAAGTTCAAATTGTCATGTGATTTCATAGATAGTACCTCATCCTGGGAAAGAGACCAGTGCATAACAAGGTTTTTCCATTCAATGTCTTCTAAATTTAGCACAGGAGACTTCACACCGGAAATTCGTTTATAGACTTGCCATCAAAGTGTGATTTCCTCAGGTAACACCGATACTGCTGCAATGCTTCCTTGAAAAGCACAAGCAAGCTTTGCTCGTCATGACTATCCAGATTGACCCTCGCCTAGTTACAACAATGTAATGTAAATCATTGATGTGTTCAATCAGCAGAAAACAGGAAAATAATAACCATGAATAATAGCACTTACACGTAAGTTGGACAGGAAGATGTGAAAATGGTGTTTGTCTTCACAATAATCTTCCCATGATGGGAATATATGCACGTAGTCCCTAACAACATTGAAAGCATTGTCTTTTAAACTGGGAATAAATGGAATGGGGTTCCAATCTGCAGGAATTGGCCGTCTCTGCAGTTGGGATAGGTCTTCGGCCGGTGGACTTGCTGTACTTTTTGCTGGAGTGGGATTTTTCTGTGGTACAGCTGGTGCTATGGCAAATGAAATCGGTATACCTTTTGCTGGAGTGCAGGTCCTGTGTGGTGGGGCTAGTGGTGTGGCCAGTGAAGTATGGGTACAGTCTGCTGGAGTCGGTCCTACGTTTTGTGTCACTGGTTGTACAGCCAATATAAGTGGGGTGCTGTCTAATTTCTCCGGCACAACCACATTTTTCAAGGACTTTGCTGGTGCTCCTTCAAGTTCGGCAATCACCCTCTTCCTTTTTGATGTCTGATGCACAAGAACAACATTTGAGTGAAAAAATATGGTATGATGACAGATGGAATATGTATTGATATTGGATGGGCATGGCATCTCGACATATATGTTGAGTAAACTAAGAAGATGGCGGTGCAACAAAGTAGAAGAAATGCAAGACAACATATGCAATATACGCGCAATCAATAAAACCTTGCCAAATTAGAACAGGCACCTTGATGGGTGAACATGATAGGCCATCTGCCTTTGACTTCTCGAGGTTAGAATAGTTATTAGGATCATATTCTGAACAAGAATCAACAGGTGGGGAGCGTATGAGTTTCATTGCATCCAGAATGGCACTCAATGCCTTGGTGCCAATTTTGTAAGTCATTGCAGTGTTTAGCTTCAAGAGTGGACTGCTGCTAGTGCGACACAAAGCAGCTACACAGATCATAGTGTAGATATAACAGGAAAACCGTAAGCATCAGAGTAAAATCAGCAAAGTGGAACTTGCTGGAATATATGTGCTAGTATTGCCGGTACAGCTAGAAAGGCTTCGGATACCAGCTCTCTTCAACTGAAGGTGCGGTACTATTAATATCAGTGTAACTCTCAAAGACGACACAGCTCCCCGCATTTCCTTGCTATTCTTATAGGATTCAAGTGGGCAAGCCACTACAAATCCTATTCCCATGTTTACAAAATCCTACGAATCAAAGAGGCCCGAAGAGTTCAAAGTGTTCATCACAACCAACCGTATAGACCTCTATGCTACAAATGTCCCTGCTCATCTTCACTACAAGGAACATACTGTACTACTATCATACTCACTCCATTCCAATATATAAGTCTTGGTAGAGATTTCCACTATGGATCACATACAGATGTATCCAGATACATTTTAGAGTGTAGATTCACTCATTTTGCTCCATATGTAGTCCATGGTGGAATCTATACAAAGACTTGTATTTAGGAACGAAGAGAGTACATATTAAAGAAGAACGGAAGAGAACATGGTAAAGAAGAGCAAGCAGATTTTGGATAATAAAATGTTGGTTGCGCAGTGCCCACACATGATGAACCAGAGCGCATTAAGAATGCAACTCCTAGCTGTCTCTCTACCATTTCAGGCGGTTGGATGAACATCCTACGTCTCCTAACCCTTCTTCTTCCTCATCTCTAATTCTTCCCATACAGAACACCGCACGGGCCGCTGACCGGACCACCGCCCCCACCGCCTGTGTTCCTCCGCCCCCCCCCACCCCACCCCCACCCGCGTCGAGTTTTCTTCTTCGGCGAGGCCCCACAACCACCCGAGCCCCTTCGATCGCACCGGCGAACTCCGGCGAGCTCTGAAAAATCGACTGACCCAATTTTGAAATTTAGTCTACTGTGATTTAACTAGTGTGGAATATAAAAGGGGAAAACCATAAGCATTGGAGTATAGTGTTGAGCGTGCCATGGCGGATCTGAAGGTGCAAACCGGACAAAGGCAACTTCGCAACCAAGACAAGAAATCAGAGTAAAGCAGTGGCGATCTATTTTCTTGCTGCGATAAATAAGTTGAGCAGATACGAAAGAGTACCGCCTCTGGTGCGGCGCCGTGTACGCATCTGCTGAGAATTTGACGGTGCTGCGGTAGCGATGGCTGTCGGCGGCGTGGAAGCAGATCTAGGAGGGTAGACGGTGGCGGCGGGGCGCGGTGGACGAGACGGTCGTAGGAGCGGCGCCGGCAAGGTGGACGACGGCGGGGATGAAGCGAGAGGACGGGATGCAAGGATCCCGGTCCGAAGCCGTGGATGAGAGAGGTCGATCTCTTGTAATGGACGGCGGCGTCGGGGTATCAGCTCCGGCATGGTGGAGGAGGACGGCGGTGGATGGGGTGGCGGACGGCGGCGGACGGAGGAGGGTGGGGTGGAGAGGGTGTTTTGGTGCCCACGGAGTACGAATGGGGAAAAGGGAGGTAGAGAGGAAGGGGGAACCATGTATTCAGGGCGCGCTTGTCTCAAATGCGAGGAAATTTACAAACTTAGCCCCCATTTCAAATTTCTACTACATCACAGCAACATTAGTCGGTTGGGGATAGGACGGTAATCTCGCATACTCCGAATATTTGCCGATGAAAGTTTGTTTTTGGCGCCCACCGTGTATGAATATGAATCGGGGAGGGAGTCGATTTTGGTCGAGGACACACTGTGTTTTGGCGCCCATCGTGTATGAATCCGGGTGAGAGGCGGTTACGTCACGTTTGGGTGAAATTACAAACCTACCCCTATCGAAACCTATAGAAATCCAACAGATAGGCTTTGCTTCGCAAGGATAGGCAGTAGTGATTTCCATCTCGCAGATTTTGGTTTCGGGCGGTTACTGCGACTTTCCCCGCTTCGTTCAAATTTTGCAGAGTGCATGTTTACCGTGCCAACTCAATTCGAATCCCGTTTGTATTCTATTTTTTTCGGGCGGGATCCATTTTCAATTGGGAATTACATTCTATATACATCATTTTTTATATATACTTTCAAAAGCACAACAAAGAATTCTGCTCCTTTATATGTATAATATGATTTACAAATAACAATCTCGAAATCTTAAGGTTGAATTCGAATTTTTTTAACCAAATTATGTTCTACTAAAATGTATGGATCAGTAATATCTACATATTAAATAACATAGATGTGCGTGAATTCATATGAGTATGCATGTTTGATAGATCAATTTTGGTTCGAGTATGGATTACATGTATCATCATCTCGAATTCAAATATTTGAATCCCTTTTTTGTTCACTCCTTTCACGCCCATCTCTCTCGCATGCATGCTCCTTCAGGTAGCTATCACTCTCTTTTCTCCAGCTCACCCGCACGCTCACTTCATGTTTCTCCTATCCTCGCAAACATGGTCTCTCGACGTCTCCCTTGAGAAGTGTCACACTCTCCCTATCATTATACATTACACGGTTTTCATTATCTCTCACGTCTCTACTGTTCTCTGGTATCACTCGGTACCTAAGCTTTCTTTTTCACCGCCACACACACAGTCTCCACTCGTCTTTCACTTTGTCTTTCTCTCTATGGGATTCTCTCACACACCCTATATGTCTCTACATATGACTCATACCACTAAAATTACTCTCTCTCTCTCTCTGTAGACACAACATTTGTTGCGGTCTCCTTTTCGTCTCCATCCCAGACTGACATTATTCATTTGTTTACCGATCAGACAACCCCGACTACTGTCTCCTCTCTCTCTCTCACACACAGACACACACACAACTCCTGCTTCCACTCCCCTTCCCGACTACTGTCTCTCTCATCTCTCTCTCACACACACAAAACTCTCGCTTTCGCACCCCGACTCGTATTTCTCTCACAAACATTTATCGACTAGCTAGCCTCTAGATAGGTTTATACACCCGCACACTCGTGCTTCCACCATCGCATACATGTCTCTCTCCCGCTCCTTGTATCTATGTAGATTTTTCTTCCCTTCTTGAGACACGCCCTCTCGATCGTGCACACACACACACTATCGCCTCATTTTAAGCTGATACCTATCGCACACACACTCCTTGTGTCTTTGTCACACATGCACTCCGTCCTCCTCCACTCTCCCTCTCTCTCACACACACATGGGCTTTTTGCAACAACTAGCAAGATGCCCATGCGTTGCACGGAACATCAAGATGCATTTGTATGAGTAGTTTATCTTGTGGGGGAAAAGGATGAACGAGGGAAGGCCTTATTTGCAAATGTGGAGAGGGGTGTGGGTATCTTTTTGCAAAATTGCCATAGTTTCCTTCCTATCCGTCAGATATAGATCGGACGGCCTATATTGCAGGATGGCAGGCACACGATCATCACCGACAATGCTTTTTATAAGAGTAGGGATAAAAAATAGAGTTGGTGATGATGGTGGGCCTGCCATCCTGCAATGTAGGTCGTCCGATTTATATCTGACGGATAGGAAGGAAAATATGGCAATTTACCCGCACTCTTCACCACATTTGCAGATAAGGCCTTCCCTCGTTCATCCTTTTCTCCCACAAGATCTTGATGTTCCGTGCAACGCACGGGCATCTTGCTAGTAAGAGTAGAAATTAGACATATACCACTTCTCGAATCTTGAAACCAACAACATTCCTCCCTTATCTCATCAAAACCGCCAAAGGAATATATTTTGAGTGAAACATAACATATTTTTAGTGATATACGTATTTCAAAACTAGACTTTTTTTCTATCAAATCGGTGAATATGTATTAATCTACTTTGATCGTGTGGCAACGCATTGGCACATTGCTAGTAGTTATTATAATTTTTTGGACACCAGACAAACGGTGGAGTACATATACGAAGAGAAGAGGCGCACGCACGCAGTCGGCCTCTCGCTGTCTCGCACACATGAGTGTTACGTAAAGGCGACGTTAACAAATAAACCCTAAAACCCTAGGTGCACGATTGCTGCATTCGCGGGTACCGGGTACGTGGTGGAGCACCTTTGTAGGAATAGTCAGCTGAGCACGCCTCCTCGCCGCGTAATTGCTCTGACATGGACGCGACCTCTCATAGCGCAGGCATTGAACCGGCGCGCCGGCCAAGAGGGCCGCACTCGCTGCAGGCCCGGCTGAGCACGCCTCCTCGCCGTGTGCAACCAGCTTAAGACTGCCCCGCCTGCCTTCATTGAATCCGCACGTGTGCGCAACACGTCCTTCCGCGAGCCGGCAGGCATTTTAGAACACAAAAAATGACTAAAATATAATTAATTTACGCATGGTCTTGACTTGTTGTGCTCGCACTGGTAGCAGGAACTAGTAGAGGATTTTCTTTATTTATAACTCTCCTCACATTTTTTTGGCTTTGAAGTGAATCATGGTTGTGGACATTATGTATGAATGTGCAGATATCTGTGAACATGAGTTTGATGTGGAAGTTGAACTTGGAATGTCGGGCTTGCGCGTGAACTATACCATGTCCAATGCTTCGTCTGTTATTGTTTGGAAAGTAATTGTTGTTATTACATGACCCGAAAAAAACATTTTGTGCCACATCAGTAGATGCACGGACATCACAACAGGCATGCTGACTGGATAAACATTTGAACCTAGCTATTATGAAGGAAATTTTGTATTGACAACAGTTTTAGATAGCAGGAGACGCCTAGCCTGCTCTGCCTCTGCTAGCTTATTTCTGGCTTCTTCCATCTCTTCTTTGGCTTGGGTGAAGAGAGCATCTGATTGCTCTTTTCGCTTCTTCAGGAACTCAGCTACATTCTCAAGGGCTGCTGCACGCTTTCTTTCAGCCTTTACTAATGCCACGAGGACACGAACAACTGACGACTCCACCTGGCTTGTGTGTAATCCAGCATCATCTGGGAATTTGCACCTTGTGTCTAATCCAGCATCATTAGGGAACTGGCACCTTGTGTGTAATCCAGCCTCATTTTGGAAACATGATCTCGAGGTTGACCATACTTCCCTCCTCGCAGGAACTGCATCCTGACATGAAGTTACTTCTTTTTTAGATCAATACTCAGAGCAACCTAGATCCATTTAGTAGAAGCCAGATAAACAGAACTCGGAGAAGTGAATTCAAAAGGAAAAAATAAATAAAAACAGACTACAAGGTGAGAACACCCACTTCCTACATCAAGCTAAAAACGAAAGCATTAGGACGATTAAGACTCTTCTTATTACACATCGAAGAACACCACGCTTAAGAGAAACAGAAACTACAACATATACACATCGAAGAACACGAGGCTACACGAAAGTAATTGAAAGGGTGTTACTTACCAAAGCTCGTTTTACAGGTTCGGTGCAGCTCCTCTTTAACTTGCCACGCTCCTTGAAGATGTCCCGAATATCCCGTGTTTGGTCTTCATTGCTCCTCTGCATGTTCGCACTCGTGGTTTTAAAATCTCAACATGGCAAGAAAAATATACTACTAGTAATACTCGCGCATCTTGTGGGCAACATTAAAGCACTCGTCTGCCATGTTAGAGCATCTCCAACAGAATCGCAACGCGGCGCTTTAAAAATCTCAACATGCTATCTCTACTCTCTTCTCTACTGTTATATTTATTTTAATATTTAATATTTATCTCTACTTCCTTTACTGTCTACTTTTTTTCTCTATACTTTTTTTTCTTGCAATATAGGCCGTCCGATTTATATCTGACAGATAGAGAAACAAATGGGAATGCCAAAAGATACTGTAGGATCGAAAGTATGTCTAGAGGGGGGTGATTAGACTACTTGACCAATTAAAAATCTATCCTTTTCCCAATTTTAGTCTTTGGCAGATTTTAGCTATCTTAGCACAAGTCAAGCAATCTTAACACAATTCAAGCAAGCATGCAAAGAGTCTATGAGCAGCGGAAAGTAAAGCATGCAACTTGCAAGAATGTAAAGGGAAGGGTTTGGAGAATTCAAACGCAATTGGAGACACGGATGTTTTTGTCGTGGTTCCGATAGGTGGTGCTATCGTACATCCACGTTGATGGAGACTTCAACCCACGGAGGGTAACGGTTGCGCGAGTCCACGGAGGGCTCCACCCACGAAGGGTCCACGAAGAAGCAACCTTGTCTATCCCATCATGGCCATCGCCCACGAAGGACTTGCCTCACTAGCGGTAGATCTTCACGAAGTAGGCGATCTCCTTGCCCTTACAAACTCCTTGGTTCAACTCCACAATCTTGTCGGAGGCTCCCAAGTGACACCTAGCCAATCTAGGAGACACCACTCTCCAAGAAGTAACAAATGGTGTGTTGATGATGAACTCCTTGCTCTTGTGCTTCAAATGATAGTCTCCCCAACACTCAACTCTCTCTCACAGGATATGGATTTGGTGGAAAGAAGATTTGAGTGGAAAGCAACTTGGGGAAGGCTAGAGATCAAGATTCATATGGTGGAATGGAATATCTTGGCCTCAACACATGTAGGTGGTTCTCTCTCAGAAAATGTGTATTGGAAGTGTAGGTATGTTCTGATGGCTCTCTCCACGAATGAAGAGTGGGTGGAGGGGTATATATAGCCTCCACACAAAAACTAACCGTTACACACAATTTACCAATCTCGGTGAGACCGAATTGAGAAACTCGGTCGGACCGATTTAGCAAACCTAGTGACCGTTAGGATTTTCGGTGGGACTGAGATGCAACTCGGTAGGACCGATATGGTTAGGGTTAGGGCATAACGTAATCTCGGTGTGACCGATTACACAAACTCGGTGGGACCGATTTTGGTAATAAGCTAACCAGAGAGTTGGTCAGGTAAACTCGGTGGGACCGATCGCTCATTTCGGTGGGACCGAAATGTTACAAAAGGGAAACAGAGAGTTTACATTGCAATCTCGGTGGGACCGATCGCTCATCTCGGTAGGACCGAAACGTTACGAAGGGAAACAGAGAGATTACAACCCCATCTCGGTGTGACCGAGATCCCTATCGGTGAGACCGATTTGCCTAGGGTTTGTGGCAGTGGCTATGACATCTGAACTCGGTGGCGCCGGATAGAAAGAATCGGTGGGGCCGAGTTTGACTTTTGGTTTAGGTCATATGTGGATGTGGGAAGGTAGTTGAGGGTTTTGGAGCATATCACTAAGCACTATGAAGCAAGAACCTCATCAAGCAACACCTCATCCCTCCTTGATAGTATTGGCTTTTCCTATAGACTCAATGTGATCTTGGATCACTAAAATATAAAATGTAGAGTCTTGAGCTTTGAGCTTGAGCCAATCTTTTTGTCCTTAGTATTTTGAGGGGTCCACTTTCCTCATCCATGCCATGCCATTCATTGAGCTTTTCCTGAAATATTAATCTTGGAATAGCATTAGCTCAATGAGCTATATGTTGTTAGGAATTACCAAAACCACCTAGGGATAGTTGCACTTTCAATCTCCCCCTTTTTGGTAATTGATGACAACATATAGATCAAAGCTTCGACAAATGATAATAAGAGTGAAAAACATTGTCGCTTTGAGAAGTATGTGAAAAGCAAGAGCTCCCCCTAAATTTGTGCATAGTTTATGATTTGCTTTGGACTGCAAATGCACAGAGAATTAGGCTCATGGGTTACTCTTCCATGTCACATACATCTTGGTGGAGCGCTCAAAATGATAATAATTAAATACATGCACTCATCACCAAGCAAAGTGAATGATCATATAGGGATAAAATGATAATGTCATCCAACAAGCATTAATGTAGCATATGATCAAACACACATGATCATCCAAGTATCACACAGACAGAAAGTATCTCAAAATCAAGCAAATAAAGTTCAACCACCAAAGCAAGAGAGAATAAAAAAGCAACGCTCTCTCTCGAAGCCTATGATCTATACATTTTTCTCCCCCTTTGGCAACAAGTTACCAAAAAGTTCCTAGAAAATGCATAGCACTAAATCGTCTCTCAGGCTTGGTCTTCAGGTGGTGGTGTCCGGATAACTCCAAGAACGAAGGCTTCAGTCGATGTAGATGGAGCTGATGGAGTAGGTGCTGGAGCTGGTGGCACTGAAGCTGTAGCTGGTGCAGATGAAGTGGCTCTGGTGTCTGGAACAGGCACTGCAGCAGACTCTGAGCTCTAGGCACTCTGGCAAATGCATCAGTGGTTGTCTTTCCCTTCCTCTCCTGCATATCATCCTGAAGTTGCTCCACAACAGACTGGATCTCAGTTACCTTCACGATCCAAGTCAAGAGACTCTAAAAGTCCATCTGCATGGAGCTTCTTCATGCGTTTGACACCTATGTGACCAAGGCGGCAGTGCCACAAGTATGTGGGACTATCATTATCAACCTTACATCTTTTGGTACTCACACTATGAATATGTGTAGTAATACGCTCGAGATTCATTAAGAATAAACCATTCACATCGGAGCATGACCATAAACATATCTCTCATATAAATAGAACAACCATTATTCTTGGATTTAAATGAGTAGCCATCTCGTATTAAACGAGATCCTGATACAATGTTCATGCTCAAACATGGCACTAAATAACAATTATTGAGGTTTATAACTAATCCCGTAGGTAAATGTAGAGGTAGCGTGCCGACGGCGATCACATCGACCTGGAACCATTCCCGACGCGCATCGTCACCTCGTCCTTCGCCAGTCTCCGTTTATTCCGCCAGCTCCTGCTGTGAGTTACAAATATGAGCAACAGGCACGGTATCAAATACCCAGGGGTTACTACGAGTACTGGTAAGGTACACATCAATTACATATATATCAAATATACCTTTGGTGTTGCCGGCCTTCTTGTCCGCTAAGTATTTGGGGCAGTTCCGCTTCCAGTGACCCTTCCCTTTGCAATAAAAGCACTCTGTCTCAGGCTTGGGTCCATTCTTTGACTTCTTCCCGGCAGCTTGCTTGCCGGGCGCGGCAACTTCCTTGCCGTCCTTCTTGAAGTTCTTTTTACCCTTGCCCTTCTTGAACTTAGTGGTTTTATTCATCATCAACACTTGATGTTCCTTCTTGACTTCTACCTCTGCTGATTTCAGCATAGCAAATACTTCAGGAATGGTCTTTACCTCCCCTGCATATTGAAGTTCATCACAAAGCTCTTGTAGCTTGGTGGAAGCCACTGGAGGATTCTGTCAATGACCGCGTCATTTGGGAGATTAACTCCCAGCTGAGTTAAGCGGTTATGTAACCAGACATAGTGAGTATGTGCTCACTGACAGAACTATTTTCCTCCATCTTACAGCTGAAGAACTTATCGGAGACTTCATATCTCTCGATCCGGGCATGAGCTTGAAAAACCATTTTTCAGCTCTTCGAACATCTCATATGCTCCATGTCTCTCAAAACGCTTTTGGAGCCCCGGCTCTAAGCTGTAAAGCATGCCGCACTGAACGAGGGAGTAGTCGTCAACACGTGTCTGCCAAGCGTTCATAACGTCTTGGTTCTGTGGGACGGTGGATCACCTAGCGGTGCTTGTAGGACATAATCTTTCTTGGCAGCTATGAGGATGATCCTCAGGTTCCGGACCCAGTCCGTATAGTTGCTGCCATCGTCTTTCAGCTTGGTTTTCTCTAGGAACGCGTTGAAGTTGAGGACTACGTTGGCCATTTGATCTACAAGACATATTGTAAAGATTTTTAGACTAAGTTCATGATAATTAAGTTCATCTATCAAATTATTAATGAACTCCCACTTAGATAGACATCCCTCTTCTAGTTCATCTAAGTATAACATGATCCGAGTTGACTAGGCATGTCGATCATCACGTGACGGACTAGTCAACGTCGGTGAACATCTTCATGTTGATCGTATCTCTATACGACTCATGCTCGACCTTTCGGTCTTCTGTGTTCCGAGGCCATGTCTATACATGCTAGGCTCGTCAAGTTCCCTAAGTGTTTGCCGGTGTAAATCATGTCTTACACCCGTTGTATGTGAACGTAAGGATCTATCACACCCGATCATCACGTGGTGCTTCGAAACGACGAACTGTAGCAACGGTGCACAGTTAGGGGAGAACACTTCTTGAAATTGTTGTAAGGGATCATCTTATTTACTACCGTCGTTCTAAGTAAACAAGATGCAAAACATGATAAACATCACATGCAATCAATAATAATAGTGACCATGATGGCCAATATCAACATAGCTCCTTTGATCTCCATCTTGGGGCTCCATGATCATCCTGTCACCGTCATACTCATCGACATGTAAGTTGTGATTCCTTACAATAGCATGAACATCTCATACATCACATATAGATCATTCATCATTCATCACAACTTTGGCCATATCATATCACAAGCACTTGCTGCAAAAACAAGTTAGACGTCCTCTAATTGTTGTTGCAAGTTTTACGTGGCTGAAGTAGGGTTCTAGCAAGAACGTTTTCTTAACCTACGTAAAGCCACAACGTGATTTGTCAACTTCTATTTACCCTTCATAAGGACCCTTTTCATCGAATCCGCTCCAACTAAAGTAGGAGAGACAGACACCCGCCAGCCACCTTATGCATCTAGTGCATGTTAGTCGGTGGAACCGGTCTCACGTAAGCATACGTGTAAGGTTGGTCCGGGCCGCTTCATCCCACAATTCCGTTGAAGCAAGATAAGACTAGTAGCGGCAAGAAGTTGACAACATCTACGCCCACAACAAATTGTGTTCTACTCGAGCAAGAAGAACTACGCATAGACCTAGCTCATGATGCCACTGTGGAACGTTGCAGAAAACAAAAAAATTCCTACCGTTTCACCAAGATCCATCTAGGAGTTCATCTAGCAAGCGAGTCAGATGCATCTACATACCTTTGTAGATCTCGCGAGCGGAAGCGTTCAAAGAACGGGGTTGATAGTCGAACACGACGTGATCCAAATCACC